>NC_041362.1:23287960-23312960 GCF_900634415.1 Cottoperca gobio
TACTCCGAGTCTCTCACGGATGGCTGAGCTTCTCACCCTATCTCTAAGGGAGACGCCAGCCACCCGTCTGAGAAAACCCATTTCGGCCGCTTGTACCCGTGATCTCGTTCTTTCGGTCATGACCCAGCCTTCATGACCATAGGTGAGGGTAGGAACGAAGATCGACCGGTATATTGAGAGCTTTGCCTTCTGGGTCAGCTCTCTTTTCGTCACAACGGTGCGGTAAAGTGACTGTAATACCGCCCCCGCTGCTCCGATTCTCCGGCCAATCTCACGCTCCATTGTCCCCTCACTCGCGAACAAGACCCCGAGGTACTTGAACTCCTTCACTTGGGGTAATGGCTCATTCCCTACCCGGAGTAGGCAATCCACCGGTTTCCTGCTGAGAGCCATGGCCTCAGATTTGGAGGTGCTGATCCTCATCCCAACCGCTGCACACTCGGCTGCGAACCGATCCAGTGAGTGTTGAAGGTCACAGACCGATGATGCCATAAGGACCACATCATCTGCAAAGAGCAGCGATGAGATCCTCAGGTCACCGAACTGCAACCCCTCTCCTCCACGACTACGCCTTGATATCCTATCCATGAACATCACGAACAGGATTGGTGATAAAGCGCAGCCCTGGCGGAGGCCAACACTCACGGGAAACGAGTCCGACTTACTGCCGAGTATCCGGACACAACTCTCGCTTTGGGCGTACAGGGATTGGATGGCCCTCAAAAGTGACCCCCTCACCCCATACTCCCGCAGCACCTCCCACAGTATCACCCGGGGGACCCGGTCATACGCCTTCTCCAGATCCACAAAACACATGTAGACCGGATGGGCGTACTCCCAGGCCCCCTCCAGGATCCTTGCAAGAGTAAAGAGTTGGTCTGTTGTTCCACGACCAGGACGGAATCCGCATTGTTCCTCTTCAATCAGAGGTTCGACTACCGGCCGAACCCTCCTTTCCAGTACCTTGGAGTAGACTTTACCAGGGAGGCTGAGAAGTGTGATACCCCTGTAGTTGGCACACACTCTCTGGTCCCTGGTATTATATATAATATATATATATAAATTATATATAATATATATATAATATATATATAAATTATATATAATATATATATATATATAAATATATATTATATATAATATATATAAATATATATATATATAATATATATATAATATATATATATATAATTATATATTATATATAATATATATATAAATATATATATATTATATATAATATATATATAAATATATATATATTATATATAATATTATAATAATTATATATATTATATTATATATTATATATAATATATATAAAAAATGAAGAAAAAAAATATATATATATAAAAAGAAGAAAAAAAATATATATATATATATCAGAGTATAATAACAGTCAGAGTGTGGTTTATGATGAATGATACATGACAGAAATACTGATAATAAAATCTTTACATTTTGGTTCATGGCCTACAGATCAGTCGATGAGAGATCTAATAAGGAAACAAGTTAGAACTCTTTTATTTCCATATAAATAGTTAGAAGAGTCTTTGAGGGTTACCTTTACACCAGCAAGTGTATCAAATGTGATGCTGCATGAGAGGCAGAAAGTGAAGCAGCCCGTGTTCATGTTGAGGTCTCTGACAGAGCCAGGGACTAGACGGAGCATTGCGTGTCTGCGTAATGATATGACGGTCCCACCCTTAACACCACCCACACCACACACTGCAACATCTTTGTACAAATCACTCCAAGAGAATATAGCAAGTGCTCCCAATTTTTTAATAAAATAAAATCTAAGTGGTTTTAAATAGAATGACTTCACCCAAGAAGCTTACATTTCTGCACAGTAATGTTTTTGAAGGGCCAGGTAGAAGATAGAGAAGTAAAGTTTGGAGTCAAATGTACAGTGCTGTAAACAAACATGGAAACATACTGTATAAAGAACAGTCAGCCAAAGTCATACATACTGCTGAGTTCATCTGTACACATCTGATGATTCATGTTTTACTGTGTGGTGAAACAGCAGTGTGACCCAACACACTGCAGCCTGGCTCCATGCAGAAACACTGGCCAAGTACAAGTCCTAACAAGGGAATTGAACATCCAGAGAGCAAACACACAGCCTGTGTCATATCACATCACAGTGCAACACACCCTCTGCTTTTTAAACAAAGCCTCTCACACATGCCGACAAACATTGTGAAGTATGAATTCATATCCAGTGTGATTCAGTCTTACTGTCCAGCCGGGTCTCCTTTCCACCCACAGTACAGATCTTGGTGTAGGAGTCCTCAATGGTGGGGTCGTAGTCTGACACAAAGTAGGACTGTGGGACACACTCCATGTTAATTACAAATTCCTGCTGTAGGCACAACAAGTTCTTGAAAGTCTATTGGATAATGGGTTAGGAACAGGGTTAGGGTTAACAACCCTAACCCTGTTCCTATAACCAGGTATAGGACACACCTAAGTACATTTACATTTCATTGGATTTAAGTGCAATTAAGTGCAATTTTGAGCACCATGTCTTTTTCCTGGGTATTTTTATTTCATACTTTACATTACATTACAGGTCATTTAGCTGACACTCTTATTAGCCTACTTCTGACTTGATTTACTACCTCAGTAAACATTTTGTGTGGAGTTTATGTTCTCAATCTCTAGTTTCAAGTCTTCTGCAACATAGTATGATGTTCGTTTAGTAAATTATGGTCCCATTTAGAATAAAATAGACGATATCCAGGGTATTCTTTATGGTGTGGCTACTTTGTGATTGAAAACTTGCTACCACGGTGTTGTCCGTTCTGGGAGTTGTTTTGTTCTACAACTTGTTTATTGTAACATTTAGTCCACAAACCACTTAGTTAATTGATTGGTTATTTACATCCTATGATTTACTTAAGTTGCAGCTTAAGTTGGTTTTTGGCTTTGTAAGCAAAATCAGGAACTAAGTAACTTGTGTTAATGTTAAATTATGTTAACTTGCATCAGCCACAATCACTGTAGCTTTCTGAAGCAATAGCTGGCTGGAGGGGGGGAAACACATTAAAAAATGTGGCCAGCAGCAACATAAAGTATATGAGACCTGTAATCAATTACCACTTGAGAAAGGGTATTGCAGATTAACCTATCCTCTTAAAACAGCACACAATGAACCATGTGTGCACAACTATCCATTATAGGTCAAAACATTGCTAAATGTAATTATAAAAGCCAGAAGTGGTTTGTTTGGGAGCCGAAAGAGCTCTTACTGCTGAGCTGAGCCAAACGATGTGGCTCACTAAAAAAGACAGAATTCCCGTCACAGCTTTAGAGCTGTGGTGCTTGTAGCTGGAAAAAAGATCAGTGTCCAAGTCATACATGTGTTATTTTTTAACATTCAAGTGTGAATCAATGACAAGTGATCCAGCCACAGCTGTTCAGAGGTGCAGTTAGTAATCCATCACACTGAACATCATGTCTGCATGCTTATTGTTCTAAATTAGTCCAAACTGTAACTGTGTAGTTACACCATGCAACATAACTTTAATTAAATAAAAGCAGACATGATGTTCACACTGATGGACAAACCACTGCAAGCAAGTTTCAAGTAGAGTTTCCTGTATCGGTTGGAAATGTAAACCAATGTTGCAGAAGAGCTAGGAGAAAGACATGTTACACTAATGTGCAGTGGTGGAGGAAGTATTCAGATATTTTATATGAGTAAACATAGTAATACCACATTGTAGAAATACGGTAAATAGCGATTAGCATCAAACTCTACTCAAAGTACCAAGTATACAGAATATTCCATTTCATTCCACTGTTATTAGATCACTTTAGTGTTGCAGATGGTCAAGGTATTCGTACTATATATACGGCCAGAGAGCTTGTGAATTTCACCAAGGGATCAATTAAGCCTCATCTTTATCAGTAATAATGCATAATAAATTATTAGTTGATTTTATGTTGTATTAATAATCTGAATATGTAAAGTAACTTCAGTTATCAAATAAATATATAGTGGAGTAAAGGGTACAATATTTCCCTGTGAAATATAGTGGGGGGAAAGTATAACGTAGCATAGAGTAGAAATACTTGAGTAAATGTACTTTGTTACTTTCAACCAGTGCTAATGTGTAGCTTGAATAATGAGCATATTTAAGGTAGGCCATTACATGCTGCACCCTTAATAAAAGGCTTTATAGGTTATATCCAATAGCTGTATAAATCGCTTACCATTGATCAGTAATAAGTCATAATCACTAATAATGTGAAGAGCAGTTTGGGTTGCCAGTTTGTGAAAAACCCTCCTCACACTTTGCTTTGCCTTTTCAGCTCTTAGTTCACCAGGACAACAACTACAATGGAGCGTGTGGACCACAATGTGTTTATTAATGTCCAACTCAACATTAGATCAGTCTTACTGGTCCTACAATAAGACTTAATAACATGAGAAAGTGAGGAAGCTGTGACTAATGACTGTTAATGACTCACCAGACCATAACCTTCGATTACCTGGAAAATTTGTTCTTATTAATAGCAGCTGAGTGATTTATCATCCAATAATAAAGTAATATGTTACGACGTATAAACCCTTTTAACAGTAGAATACTGCCAACAAAAGAATATATACTGTGATTGAAATGTGACATTAACATCACCAGAGCATCATACAGCCTGTGTGTCTGTAATAGAAGTATGTGTAGTAATAGTAGGTGGAGATGTTGAGTCTTACCTGGATGAACTGGATGGTCAGGGCGCTCTTCCCCACCCCCCCTCCTCCCACCACCACGAGTTTGAATCTTTCTTCTTCTCCACTCATATTGATTTTCAACTGGAAATTGTCCTGATCAGAAACCTTCCAGGGCCCGAGTTCCGCCGTTTAGAAGCAGCCAAGAAAACCAAAGTAATGTGGTGGAGTAGATCCGGCTGTTCACGGTAATGTTAGCAGAAGAAACCAGCATGGACGATTAGATCGAAGCAGCTTCAAACTGAAACTTTTACATGAAGCTCATTCTCTCCAACGAGTTTTTCAACACACAACCGGACCTGACAACCGAAGTCCCGCCGGAGTTCCAGTGTCCATCCGCAAAGCAGCAACTACCAGGCCGCAGAACACCGAGCTGAGCGAATTCTTTTCTCTTCTTTCTGCTCTTTTCTCCTCGGCCTCTGGGCAGCTTCTCTTCTGGGGGCGGAACTGCTTCCTCTTTTATTTCTCCTCAAGAAACTAAAGCAGATCACGCACTACTACTCACACACACACACACACACAGACACACACGAGTCAGTGTATTGTTGTCTCCGTAAAGATACGATAGAGCACTACACACACTTCAGTTTTGTTCTCATTAAAACTGAAAACCGACCAGGACAAATTCCACTTTCATGTGTCAATTTCCTTATTTGGTCATCTGGATTATCCGTGACATCATTTTAACCTAGTGGCCCGCGCATCATGTAAAAGCAGCACGAGGACCGAACTATTTCACTGTCATGATTATCCATAATAATATCTAATTCAAATTGTGTCTCCTTGATTTACAATCACACACTTTTAGTAGCTTGTGTTTTAGCTGGAACAAGAACCCTCATGTAAATTGACAACAACCTCTTCATAGTAAACTTAACAAAGGTGAACTACTCCATGTTCTCTTGTAATCCTCTGCACCATTTTAATTTAAATGTGGAATGCTTGGGAAATCTGAGCCCTCAGGCAACACATACCTCACCTTTCTATCTGGACAGTTGCCAGAAAGTTCCTCGCCAACAATCTTATAACCTGTAGCCATGAAGGCACTTCCATTCTGTATATATATACTATATACATATAATATATATATATTATAAACTCATATATATATACAGAATGCACAATATCCACAACCCATAAAAACTCATAACGCATTTTAGTGCAAAATGAATGGTGCCATTATGATCAATATTGTTACTAGCCTTTTAAAATATTGTGATGAAACTTATGGCTGATAATAAAAATAAGAGCATGAGTATAATACATTGTAGGCTTCATAGACAGTGTGACCACATTTTCACATCTGAGATGTTCATATCATTATATATGCAAGTTGTCATTGAGGAATCAGTTTAGCTAAGAATAATGTTATGGTCACATTCACCTGCTGTTGGGCCCTAAACAACCAGTTTAAATTAAATAAGATACTGAAGAATAAATGAAAGTAGGGGATTCCGTAGTCTTGCTGGGAGACTTCAACGCGCATGTGGGAAACAATGGAGATACCTGGAGAGGCATGATTGGGAGGTACGGCTTCCCTGATCGAAACCTGAACGGTCGTTTGTTGTTGGACTTCTGTGCTAGTCATGGAATGGCCATAACAAACACCATGTTCGAACATAAGGATGCTCATAAGTGCACGTGGTACCAGACCACCCTAGGCCAAAGGTCAATGATCGATTTTGTAATCGTATCATCTGATCTGAGGCCGCATGTTTTGGACACTCGGGTGAAGAGAGGGGCAGAGCTGTCGACTGATCACCATCTGGTGGTGAGTTGGATCAAGGAGTCGGGGAAGACTCTGGACAGACCTGGTAAACCCAAACGGGTAGTGTGGGTGAACTGGGAACGTCTGGAGGAAGCCCCTGTCCTGGGGATCTTTAACTCACACCTCCGGCGGAGCTTTTCAGACATCCCTGTGGAGGTTGGGGGCATTGAACCTGAGTGGGCGATATTCAAAACCTCTATTGCTGAAGCTGCGGTGATGAGCTGTGGTCTCAAGGTCTTAGGTGCCTCAAGGGGCGTTATCCCTCGAACACCGTGGTGGACCCTGGTGGTCAGGGAATCCGTCCGACTGAAGAAGGAGTCCTTCCGGGTTATGTTATCCGGGAGGACTCTGGAAACAGTTGCAGGGTACCGAAGGACTAGAAGGGCGGCAGCCTCTGCTGTGTCAGAGGCAAAGCAGCGGGTGTGGGAGAAGTTCGGAGAGGCTATGGAGAAGGACTTTTGGTCGGCACCAAGGTGCTTCTGGAAAACCGTCCGGCACCTCAGGAGGGGGAAGCAGGGAACCATCCAAGCTGTGTACAGTAAGGGTGGGACCCTGCTGACTTCGACTGAAAAGGTTATCGGGCAGTGGAAGGAGCACTTTGAGGAACTCCTGAATCCGACTAACACACCCTCTATGGTAGAGGCAGAGTTGGAAGCTGATGGGGGATCATCGTCAATTTCCCTGTTGGAGGTCACTGAGGTAGTCAAACAACTCCTCAGTGTCAAAGCCGCAGAGGTTGATGAGATCTGTCCAGAAATGCTGAAGGCTTTGGGTGTTGAGGGACTGTCTTGGTTAACACACCTCGTCAACATTGTGTGGAAGTCTGGAACAGTGCCTAGGGGGTGGCAGACCGGGGTGGTGGATACTCGGCAGTAAGTCGGACTCATTCCCAGTGAATGTTGGCCTCCACCAGGGCTGCGCTTTATCACCGATCCTGTTTGTGATTTTCATGGACAGGATATCGAGGCGTAGTCGTGGAGGAAAGGTGTTGCAGTTCGGTGGCCTGAGGATCTCATTGCTGCTCTTTGCAGATAATGTGGTCCTGATGGCGTCATCGGTCTGTGACCTTCAGCAGTCACTGGATCGGTTTGCAGCCGAGTGTGAAGCGGTTGGGATGAGGATCAGCGCCTCAAAATCTGAGGCCATGACTCTCAGCAGGAAACCGGTGGATTGCCTACTCCGGGTAGGGAATGAGCCCTTACCCCAAGTGAAGGAGTTCAAATACCTTGGGGTCTTGTTCGCGAGTGAGGGGACGATGGAGCGAGAGATTGGCCGGAGAATCGGAGCAGCGGGAGCGGTATTGCAATCGCTTTACCGCACCGTTGTGACAAAAAGAGAGCTGAGCCAGAAGGCAAAGCTCTCGATCTACCACTCGATATACCGCTTGATCTTCGTTCCTACCCTCACCTATGGTCATGAAGGCTGGGTCATGACCGAAAGAACGAGATTACAGGTACAAGCGGCCGAAATGGGTTTCTCAGGCGGGTGGCTGGCGTCTCCCTTTGAGATAGGGTGAGAAGCTCAGCCATCCGTGAGAGACTCGGAGTAGAGCCGCTGCTCCTTTGCGTTGAAAGGAGCCAGTTGAGGTGGTTCGGGCATCTAGTAAGGATGTCACCTGGGCGCCTCCCTAGGGAGGTGTTCCAGGCACGTCCAGCTGGGAAGAGACTCCGGAGAAGACCCAGGTCTCGGTGGAGAGATTATATCTCCTCACTGGCCTGGGAACGCCTCGGGATCCCCCAGTCGGAGCTGGCGGATGTGGCCCGGAGAGGGGAAGTTTGGGGTTCCTTACTAGAGCTGCTGCCCCCGCGACTCGACCCCGGATAAGCGGTCGACGATGGATGGATGGAACTACATTCCAACATTACAGGGATTATATTGGGACTTTATGATGTTTGGGAATTTATTATGCTTGAGTGATGCATATCCCCAAACACAATCTAATAGAAACACAGAAAGCCTGCTGCTGTTTGGGCCTTTGCGGTTCTGCAGTTGCTCATTTTGCCTTCTTGGTAGTCCAGTCGAGAATATTGTCTGAAATAGTGAATTACAAACATTTTACTGATGAGATAGAACATATGGCTTTTACCTGGCATTAGACCCATTATAGAGCTATTTAAAGGCCATGATTGTACCCATAAAGAGTCTCTAGCAGGCGACTGGGTCTTCTTTTGAAAATAAATGTCTTAACCAGCTCTGTACTCCTGACTCCTTGTAAATTCCTGGGCTCATGACAGTGATGAGACCTAAAAACAAGATAACTTTGTTGGGAAGCGCCACTCTAAACCACATTGATAAAAAGGCAATAAGACATGGTTGAAATATCATCTTTAATCATCAGTAAATACATCTCAAGCCATTCTGCCAAAAGTCTTTTAAAATAACTGAATCTTAAAAATGTTGAGATAAGTTGACCAGTGTTAATATGTAACAAACAAGATGCATTTGTGTAGAGGTTTATGGTCAAGTATAGTTCTTATATTCAGCTCTGCAATAAATAAATAAATAGAAGACAAACATTCTTTCAGATCTCCTGTAAATGTAGCAAAAACATGTGGTTTGCTTCAATTTGACAAACATGCACAGACACAAACAGACATAACAAACATCCTTAACATCAGCTGCTCTTGCACCCCTCAGCACCTGTAGGGCAGTGCAGGCTGCCCCATCTTTACAGTGTGGACAAACGCCCCTCCCAGCAGCACCCTCTCCCCCCAGCCCAGCAGCTTGTTGAGGGTGAAGCTGAAGGGCGACAGCAGGCCCTGTATATCTGCTGTGCTGCACTGGCTGTGGGAGGGACTCTGCTCCCTGTGGGAGTTCTCTGCCTGCCTGTGGGGCCATATGCTCCCTGTCTCCCTGTTGTGGAGGGTTGCAGATGTGCTGGTTCCCCTTGCTTGCTCGCTGCTACTTGCTGAGGTGGCAGGGCAGATTGCCAAAGGAGTCAAAACGAGTGTTAGGCTTTTGCGTTTCTCTAATAGAGAAGCAGAGCCTGCTGGGAGTTGTAGTTTTGTGGGCTTTGCTGCTGATTTGAGGGGCTCGCAGGGGCTTGGATATGGAACCTCACATGGCTGCTGGAGTTGCTGTTGGATTTGATTAAGAGTCAAATGAAAAGTCCGAAGTGTCCCTGACAGGGAAACCTGCTGGTTTCCACTTCCATTTGAGTGTCTCTGCTGTGTTTTGTCTGTGTGGTATAAGTTCTCTCTGTGTGCCTGCTTGACCTCTGCTGAGTCGCTGGTGACACTGTCAGCCTGATAATTCCTGTTCTGACTGTCATTAATGGATAGCAGACGATTGTCCAGCTGCTTGATGAGGAGGTCGCCACCAGAGGCCTTCTGGCTCAGAGTGCTCTGGAAGTGCTGCAGCTGACCCAGGAAGTTGAAATTTGGGGAAATGGACGGTCGCCGCTCCTTCACAAACCTTATAAAGGGACAGACAGGATGTGGGTTAGGGCTACTAGTCTTCAACAGCTCACACACTGACTCTGCTTGATATTCCACACTGACCTCTATTGTAGTCAGCCTTTTATAAATTTGTGCCAAAAGACAGTTAACATAAAGATTGACATGATACATGTAGCAGTCGCACCACAACGTGACATTCGCTCGCCCATGCAAATTAAGTGTACAGAACACTGGTAGATAGAATGAAAAACAGCACAGCTCAGATCCCACTGCAGTTTGAATGTGTGCCAACAGCTGTACCTGTAGGCGTGGTCCAGGTCCATTCCCAGGCTGTACATAATGTAGGCTACAGCCAGAGCCGGGGAGCGAGAGATTCCTGCCACACAGTGAACCAACACTGAGGCACCAGAGGACATTGCTGCATCTGTCACACAGTGACAGTTAGTAAACAGCACAGTGAGAGACAAGCAGCAGTTACATATCGTTCAAATCAGCTGACTACATCCATATGATAAACAAGACTGTTAAATAAATGTGGACATTTATACAAGTTATGTGTCATGTGTTATTTGTATTGGAAATATATGTATTAGAAATGGAAGGTAATCAGCTTGTAAAATGGCTTGTTAAGATATAATATAGTATATACTGTATATAGTAGATCTATACATATGATATACTATATATATAAATATAGTAGATATATACATACTATATATATATATATATAGTATATATATACATACTGTACTGTATATACAATATATATATATATACTGTATATATATTATATATGTGGGATGGTGAGGGAGTGTCCTGACCAATGAACTGAAGAGCCTGTGGGATCCAGGGCAGCAGGTCGTCCCACAGGGAGTCGTCAATGGGGATACGAAGATATCTGGAGCGAGGCAGAAAGGAGGGCTCAGGGCTGCAGTGGCTAACACTCAGCACATAGGAGATACCCAGAGAGGCCAGCCGGTCCTGTATGCGCACACACACGCACACACACACACACACACACACACACACACACACACACACACACACACACACACAAAAATCAGTGATTTTCACTGTTGGTTGTCTAGCCTTATTTAGGATATTTTGTCTCTTGCTAAAGTAAGGTCATTGCATTGAGTCACATTTCAGTAATCTCACACATTATTGGTGGTAATTATTTTTTATTATTTTCTGCTACTTGTATCAGAGGGCATATTGTGCTCCACTACATTCCACTGAAATGTCTAATTGGCAGATTTTACACACAAAGCATGTGATCGGTGTCAACAATGTAAATGTAACTTCCCAATTGTATATTAAGAAGTAAAGAATTAGCCACACCTCGACCAAATACAGCAGTAAAATACTGCTTACACATTACACATACATCAATAATCTTGCACTGCCTCATAAATACTTAAGTAAATGACATTTTGCTGATAATTTTACTTAAGTGAAATTTAGAATGCTGGACTTTAGATTACAACGAGTATTTGTTTAAATAGTTTAATTGATGCTTTTATAAGGATCTGAAAAGACACCACTCGTCCCTTACCTGCGTCACGTCGCTCTCTGCTCCAAGGTAGAGCCGCGGTAGGATGACAGACAGGGAGGGCCGATCCGCCTCACTCTCCCGGGACAAAACCATATCTGCAGCACAACAGGCACTACATGTAATACGTGCACGCATTTTGCTTGCAACATATCGCAACGTATTTATAAGATAAGACTAAGTTGTCCCCACAATGCCCAAATGTGTGTGTGTGTGTTCTATGAGAAAGCAGTGTACAAAGAGACTGACATTAAGAGCTACTCCTGCAGCTTTTTATTATCTTAGCTCATAGATTCCAGCTGACAAAGAAGCAGCACATTATAAACATATGCTGTTTTCGTAATAAAGGAGGTTTTTTTTTTTTTTTTTATCTCAAGCTAAATTGTGATGATATATTAATATACTCACTGCAACTTTCCCTGTTTAAAATCCCCGGACACGTCCTATTCGTGCAGCAGAAGCCGGAGCAGCTCTCAGTCAAAGGTTTGGACTCTTTCTGTCCACACTCTGCGTTCACAAACTGGCTTCTTCAGGATGAGCTCATCCTCTTTCCAACAATAGATCTTGACTGGATGATGTCATCTTCAGCCAATCAGCGCCTTGCCAGACTTCCACGCGCACAGAAGCATCTGCTCTGTATCAGCGCGCCCTCAGCAGCAGAGAGGGTTATAAGCAGGCTGTTCGCCAAGTGTGAATGTAGAATATAGTTCACCAACTAGCTGCTTCATCAACACCTCTCAGCCTTTATGTGCACATTGTAAAATACAGCTGGAGATTCCAAAAGCTCCCCAGGTCTCTCAAAATGATTTTATAAAGGCATTACATACAGATTTTCTGACTACGGGCTAACTCCAGTGTGTACAGCCAACACACATTCTGCACCACTGATCACCTGCACACAGTGCAGATTTGATATTTGTTGCATTTTCTACCCCTCATATCGTGGTCCAAAAACTGAGCATGCTAGGGGCTCGGGGCATGCAAAATGTGTTTTACACAATACAAAGATAATTTATTTTCAGTGTACAACACAGGGTTGTGCAACAAAATGCAGTTAGTCTCATTCTGCTACTTAATAAAAAATATGTATTGCATATATGTATACAATAATAATGTGTTATTATAATATAACAACACTAGGTGTTTGTGTTGTTGTTAAATTGATTGGTAGGCTATAAATCGTGTGCATGTGACGTCATGCTTACGTCCCAACCCGTAATTCAGCCATGTTGGATGATATACACAACCAAGACGGCGCCCGTTCGCGTGGGAGTTGCTGCAACGCTTCATAATTTTCTTTGTATTTAAACGTCTAAGATTGAAAGAAAATGCCAATCGTGTGCGCAGTGTATAATTGTGGTCATAACGCTACTCGTGACCCAGAGAAACGGTTCTTTAGATTTCCTACAATCATCAAAAACAACGATCCACAAAAGAGGGATGAATTGCTGTCTACCGAACGCGGTTTAGCAACATAACTCGTGAGGATTTAATAGAAGAAAAAGCACAATTCACCCGTGTGTGTGGCGTCCACTTTATATCTGGTAAGAGCTCATGCTAAAGCTATGTTTTCAATGTTTACGTTAAACATTTGTGCTTATGATATACCCGAACACTGTAAGACCTTACTTCTCCATATCGCTGACTGGTAAATAAGGCACTTTCTTTACAGCCATTTGCTCTTTTCTTCTGTGCATGTTTTTGTTTGGCTTATTCTTGAGACTACTTCACTTGCGAAAAGCAAAGCACCAAGACCACCCTGTCATCTTTGACTGGTTTGGTAAGAAGACTACCAACCCAGCCAGAAACAAAGAAATGATAAGCATCTAAGCTCTTGTATGCCTTCATTTGTGCGTTGGTTGCCCACGACGTTTGTAGCACAAGGTAGTTCACAATATCCAGATATTCAATCGGCGGTAATCTAAATCCTCAATATGATCCGACGGCTTTAGCGCGTACGGGTCACGGCCGCACATTTGGACTTTTTCCTCTGAATCTTGCCTTTGCAGAGGACTCGAGAGTCAAAATACTTTGAAGAAGTCGGAGTTGTATTGCTGTTGTTGTTCGCTTTAGACGGCATTGTTGATTTGTATATCATCCAACATGGCGTCGCACGCATACGTCACACAGTTTTGTCACGTGTTTGCAAACTATCTATATTTCTGTGGTAACTGCATGTTATCTCAGCCGGGGATCATGAGATCGGTTGCATGGGTGAGTGCATGCTTGTGCTCGAGTCTGTGCGTGTCTGCGTATCTCATCTCTTGTACAGGGCTCATCTCCAATACTGCTGCATCCTGAGTGCTGAGTGCTCCTTTATGACTGTATGCTCAAGGACCTCCCATGCTTGTAGAGACTCACACTTTCTCTTCATTTTATTCCCTCATTGACTACTGACACCTCATTACTCTCCCTGGCCGGTAGGGGCCGTAAGTGAGCAACAGCTTCAGTGTGGTCTGCTGTGGACGGTGTTTGGCACACTGCTCTGCGGGCAGACAGACACAGGCAGCGGGGGAACAGTGTGGTGAGAGTGGGTGACTGTCATTTGGCTTCATTTGGCTAACAGCTACAAAATGTCTGTTCTAGACTTTGGGGCCATTTACTTTTGCAAGAGGTCGCAAAAAAATTAATCTATTTAGATAATTCACATATGTAGAACATAAAAATACAAATGAAGCACAAACGCCTGTAGAAGAGTTCATAGAATTTTATTTTAAGATTGTAAAAATGTGACAAGAATTAGCTAGCCTCAATCCCTGCCTCTAGGAGATTACTAAAGGCGGGAGGAGAGCGTCCATTTGAAATGTTTCACTTTTTATGATCAAGATAATGACAGTGTTCCATTGTTGTGGTTGTTTTCATGGTGCTCAAATGATCCACAAGTACATTGACCTAAATGAAAAAGTTTAGCGAGATCTTGTAAAAGTACATCTTATTTTTTCCCAACTTTCTTTTTCTTTTGAAAGTTTAGCAGTCTACCAATTGTATGATTCATGTAGTTTTATATACAAGTTTAATAAATTGAATGTATTTTTTTTTAAAACATTGTAAAGCACAAATCTATAGCACATGTTGAAGTGCTGACAAAAAATATGGGAATATTATAGTAATGTTAAACTGTGAACCCAAGGGCATACATTTGGCATTGTCCATTACTATGTTTATAAACAATATGACTGGGGGAGAGATGTCCACAAACAGAGCAACACCCCAACAACACAGGGAGCTACCTTTATGTACGTCACAATAATTAATAAGTTTGACCATTAACTTTTTCTGGCAAATTCAGAAAAAGTTAGAGTATCGTTTCACGTTTCCTTTAATTATATTACAGTTCATTTAGCTGACACTAAATCCTGTTGATCATATACTGTGAATGTGCTGTGCTGTACTGGAAGAAGTTGCTGTCATGCATCACTATGGCACAGTAAGACAAGAGGCATCATATTGGATATATGGCATAGTTTTACTTTCACATTTTTTCATTACAGAGTAAATCTTAATTCTAACAGGTATTGGACAGGTTCTTAACACCGATACATGAGGCTGCATTAGCTAGTGGATACTGCACACACACCACACAATGACAAAATGACTACATTTTCCACTACAAAGTTCGACGTCCTGCGATTGCCGTGCAGCCACAGACCATGTGACCATGTATTAGAAATGTCTTTAGGCTTTTTTTTCTTACCTGCTTACAGCCACTCACTCACGCACACACAGATAGATACATATATACATACATAGACAAGAGACACATACACACATAAGAAACATATAACATACATACTACCCCAAAAGAGAGAGACACACAGAGAATAAAGACATAAGACACACAATACAAGATATAGATAAACACACAGAGACAGAGATAACCTAATATAAAGATACATACATATAAATAGAAGATAGAGAGAGAGAGACAAAGAGAGAGAGGACACTAGAGAGAGAGAGACGACAGAGAGAGAGAGAGACAGAGAGAGAGAAGACAGAGAGAGAGAGAGAGAGGAGATACACAGATACAGAACAAGAGAGAGATACAGAGAGAGAGATACATACAAAGAGAGAGACAGACACGAGAGAGAGAGGGAGAGAGAGAGAAGAGAGAGAGAGGAGAGAGAAGACACAAGAGAAGAGAGAGAGAGAGAGAGAGACATACAGCAGAGAGAGAGAGAGAGAGAGGAGAGAGAGAGAGAGAGAGAGAGGAGAGGAAGAGAGAGAGAGAGAGAGGACCACAGAAGAGACAGACACAGAGGAGAGAGAGAGAGGAGAGAGACACAGAGTAGTAGAGAGAGAAACAGAGAGAGAGACACCACACAGACAGAGAGAGCCACACACACAAGAGAGAGAACACACCACACAGGAGAGAGAGAGAGAGAGAGAGGACCACACACACAGCAGAAGAGGAGAGAGGAGAGAAGAGAGAGAGAGAGACACAGAGAGAGAGGATAGAGAGAGACACAGAGAGAGAGAGAGAGGAGAGAGAGAGAGAGAGAGAGAGAGAGAGATAGAGAGAGTGAGACAGTTTACAGAGAGAGAGAGAGAGAGAGAGACAGACACAGAGGAGAAGAGAGGAGAGAGAGAGACACAGACACACACAGAGAGAGAGAGAGAGAGAGAGAGAGACAGACACAGAGAGAGATAGAGATAGACAGGACAACGAGAGAGAGAGAGAGACAGATAGAGAGACAGACACAGAGAGGGAGATAGAGGACGACACAGAGAGAGAGAGAGAGAGGAGACAGACACAGAGAGAGAGGAGAGAGAGAGAGGAGAGACAGACAAGAGAGAGAGAGAGAGGAGAGACAGACACAGAGAGAGAGAGAGAGAGACAGAGACAGACACAAGAGAGAGATAGAGATAGAGACAGACACAGAGAGAGAGAGAGACAGAGAGAGAGACATACACAGAGAGGGAGAGAGAGAGAAGAGAGACAGACACAGAGAGAAGAGAGAGGAGAGAGAGAGAGAGAGACATACACAGAGAGGAAGAGAGAGAAGGAGAGAAAGACCAGAGAGAGAGAGAGAGTAGAGACAGACACAGAGAGAGGAGAGAGAGAGAAGAGTACAGACACACAAGAGAGATAGAAGAGAGAGAGAGAGACAGGACACAGAGAGAAGAGGAGATGAGAGAGAGAGTAGACATACAGAGACAGTAGAGAGATATATAGAGAACAGACAGATACATATACAGAGAGAGAGACAGGATACAGATACAGAGAGAGATAGATGACAGACACGATACATGGATAGAGAGAGAGAAAGACATAGATAGATAGAGAGAGATAGATAGATATAGATATATACAGGACACAGATAGAGAGAGGAGACACACAGAGAGAGAGGGATATAGAGAGTATGAGAAGAGAGACAGACAGACACAGAGAGAGATAGACATAGAGAGAGAGAGATAGGAGAAAGACACACATAGAGAGATGAGACAGAGAGAGAGACAGACACATAGAGAGAGAGAGAGAGAGAGGGGGAGGAGAGAGAGAGAGAGAGAATACACAGAGAGGAGAGAGAGACAGACACATAGAGAATAGAGAACATACACAGAGAGAGATATAGACATACACAGGAGAGAGAGAAAGAGAGAGAGACAACACATAGAGAGAGAGAGAGAACAGACACAGTAGAGAGAGAGTACATACACATAGAGAGAGAGATGTACAGACGACAACACAGAGATAGAGGAAGAGAGACACAGACACAGAGAGGAGAGATAGAACAGAACAGACAAAGAGAGATGAGAGAGAGAAGACACAAGAGAGAGAGAGAGACACAGACAGAGAGAGAGAGAAGATAGAGAGAGAGAGAGAGACAGAGAGAGAGAGAGAGAGAGAGAGATAGATACAGAGAGAGAGAGAGAGAGAAGAGAAGAGAGATAGAGAGGAGACAGAGAGAGAGAGAGAGAGATAGAGAAGAGAGACAGGAGAGAAGAAGAGAGACAGAGAATAGAGAGACAGAAACAGAGAGAGAGAGAGATACAGTAGAGATGAGAGAGACAGAGAGAACATAGTAGACAGAGATACATAGATATATGAGATATATATATATTAATATATATATATAGAATATACACGTATACACTATATCATATATATATATATACACGTCACATATATACTCATATAGTATATATTTAATACACACACACATATTTATATGTATGAGTATATATACACACACACACACGCACACACACACACACACCTATATATACTGAGTCCCCTGTAGATGCAATGGACATCTGGTGTCTTACATCCTGTTCTCCACACATCAGTGCTTGCGCGTGAGAGGAAGCCCGGGAAGAGTGAGATAGCTGTGGACGCATGATTCTCAACATTTTGAGATGACTGAACTAGTTAAGAGAACTATATCCATTTTCTGTAGTACTTGTGTACACATATTTTTTGACATTGATCTCTTCTAGAAAGGCTTGGCTGGAGAAGCAAGAATATGAATGTACATATGTATATCAGACTGATATCTCTGTCCAGCCTGGGATGGAATGGGATCATAAATATGTTGGTTCTGGATTTAGCTTCTGCCAAAGCACCGTCTGTTCAGAGCTTCACTGCCTGACTACAAAACGGTTATATCCTTTATTATTATGGTGCATCTTCTTTGTGCCCTTAACGGATATATAGCTACGATTGTGCACTTCTTCAGAAAGAAAATCAACTGGACTCCATATAGATATAGGTGTAGCAACCCAAGCCAGTACCAGGGTCCTGTGAAGCCATGACAGCTCCAAGATATAGGCAACCCCTCTTGGGTCTGTCTTATCTATCGTCCCAGCAGCTGTGCACTTCCGAGGTTGGGAACTTAACCACACATACTTTCGCATCAGTTAGTCCTCATCAATAAAGTCTTCTCTCACTCTCTCAAGCATGCTGCTTGAAAAAGATTACAATAAAATATATACATCACCTTTGCATGGCATGTCCGAGAAAACAAAATAAACTTTAAAAACATACTTGGACAAACCGAACAAAGGTGAGATTTATGTTTTATCAGAAGTGTTTTCAAAAATAATTTTCCAGTTTTACAAAAGACTACAGTGATAAGAACTATGTGGGTGGCTTGCTCAGTGTACAGGCCCACAGACGCTTCCCTAAGCTTTTCAACTGCGAGCACCTGGAACCATCTCCCAGGCAGTGGAGGAGTCACTCAAATGCCTCAAACAGACGGTTTCAAAACTGCCAAGTCATATCCCTGTAGCAGTCATCTACATAGTCTCCTTCTATTCAAGTGGCTTGGGTTAATCACAGGCATTCTACACAATCAAGATGGGAATGTTTTAGAAAGCGATATAATAATACACTGGCACATATTTACATACAGATCAATAACATCAACAAGTGTACTAATTCTTTGAAATGAAAGGCTACTCATTACAGGGCGTCCAAGAGAGGAATTGGGTCATTCAGGGGGAAAGAAGGGTGGCTCATGCTGGAGGGTCTCAAAGAGGATCCCAGTGCCTTAAGTGCCTTTTCACTGGGAATGCTTGACAGAAATGAGTGGGCAGAAATGGCAGAGATCAGAGTTCTGGACCCTCAGGTCTCACATCATTAGTGTATCCCACCAGAACCACAAGGAAACATGGAGGCTTTATACTAGTGTGTGTGTGTGAGGATATGAGAGCATATGTGTAATAAACATTCACCCATTTGATTTCAAGGAATGCTCTACCAATTCAAATAAAGCCTCTTTCTCTCACACACAAACATATTGCATCAATACTAGTTACACACACACACACACACACACACACACACACACACACACACACACACACACACACACACACACACACACACACACACACACACACACACACACACACACACACACACACACACACACACACACACACACGAATCAGAATCCGGGACAAGAATGATGACAACAATATTGCCAGCTGCTGCTAGCAGTGGCTGCTTTTTCCCTTATGTAGGTTACACCTTTTTTTACTCAAAGATTATTTGTTGGAGGGAGGAGGAGAGGTGTGGCAGGAGGGCTCGTGGGAGAGGTCGCTGGTGGGGATGGTGGGAGTACTGGTTACGGTGGAGGTCTGGTCTCTAGAACTGTTCGGCGAGCAGCTCGCAGAGACGCCTGGAAACAGAGTCCTTGCTGCAACGCAGAGTCAGGCGGTACATCTACAGAGGCACACACACAGAAAAAAGTTAGGAGAGCCATATTTCATTCCAGGCCAAAAATATAAAAAAAAAGGGTCTGACTGTAAAAGTGGTGAAGCACACCCACTCTGAAAGCCCAAAGGTTTTTTGAGTTTTTAAGTGTGCAGTGTCCCCGCTAATTAAACATTATGTCATTTTTTAAAATAACCACAAACAGGAAAGCTGTCACGTTCCTGTCTGTTTCCTACATGGTGTTAATTCTTTTTTAAACATACTTAGATGAATAGTGGCTGGTGTTCCTGCATAGGAGGTCCAACATTTTGGACCAACAGAAATCATGAAAATTACAAGATGAGACTTTATTTGGACCTGGTCTCACTCTGGTTCAGGTTTTGGTTTAGCAGCCACATTGTTCAGGTTTGGGTAAAGGCACCAGAACTGATTTCAGTACGTACAAAAACAGTACTGAACCAACAAAGGGTTTTCTGTTCATATCTAATTAACTGTCAGTAATAGGATTGGAAATTGTCTACATCCTCAGATGATGAACATTTAAAGATGTGTTTTTGGTTAGCTGGCAAGTATTTGATTCAATAGGACATGTCATTTGAAACTTTAAAATCTGACAGCAAAAACATTTCTGTGAGCTTTTGTGTAGTACCTGTGCCTGGCCATTTGGCTCCAGTCTTAGCAGACAACCAACCTGCTGGCCCTTGGTCTGGATCACTCCAGCACACACATAGTTCTCTGAATTTGGATCGACATCGTCCAGCAGGGCCGTTCCTAGTCCCAGCAGCTACCCACAAACATATCACCACACATTAAAAATACCATAATAGGATTATAATAATATAATACACAGGACACTTCTGACAGAAATGGGAGTATTACGAAAGGCAACAATGGTTCGGACTCAATTCTATAAATTTGGATTTTCATGTTAACATGTAACATTGTCATTACAAAATAATCCCTGGTTGTAAGCAAGAGTACAGAAGTGTTAGGTACTGTACATGTAACAGCCTTTATTATGGAGACAGATGTGGTTGAGCTTTTTGATAAGAAGTTGCAGGAGAAGCACATAGATAAAAATGAGCTGTTGAATGTGGACGTACCTTAGCCTTAAGTACTTCAGTGTCCATGCTGTGATTAGCCTTGAATATCTTCTGTGCTTCTTGTTGAGGTCTAAAGAAAGTTCAAATAGGAGACAGCATTACCAGGAATCCTAAATGCACTGACATCAGACAGACAGACAGACAGACAGACAGACAGACAGACATACTGGCTAAGCTGTTTCCAGCGCTGGAAGAAGTCATGTGATGTCATCTCAGTTGGCTGGAAGAACTTGTTGATGGTGACAGGCAGCTTGAGGGTCAGGTTCTGCAGAGCTCCACCATATCTAAAAATAACACATACACATTGCATGTCTACAGATTCTTCTATCATTTTGTCTGAAGTTCCATGTGGACAGGATTGATTTATCATGTCTGGAGCGCATACGTTTTTTTCCTCTCCCCATACCTACACTTACTACAGTCCCAATTACACACTGTTTTTGGCACACAGTTGGTCTTAATCATTCCGGAGAAGGATACACAGCGGATGCAGGTGGAAACAGAAGCGATGAAGGAAGAGATTGACAACTGTAGCTTATGGAGAAAAAGGAGATATATATGAAGTGTCTCCCCTCTCTTATAGACTGAATCGGAGTTTCGGGCTTCCGGTGGAATCGCAATGCATGCTGGTGTGGCAAGCCTAGAAAAGTGAGCACCAACTCTACAAGGGCCGCCATATTGGATTTATTCTCTATGTGTTTACATTGTATTTAGCTTATTCTTCAAGCGTGTTTACATTGTATTTGGCTAGTTTTTCGTGTGTAATCATCGCTCTTCTAGTTATGGGATTTGGACACCGACATTGTGTGGTGAAAGGATGTTCGAACAGTGGGAAAAAGCTAAATAAATGGGCAGAATCTCATTGTGAGCTTCACGATTGCAAAAATTGCGACTGCAAGCCCCCGTTCGAACTATTTCCATTACCAACAGCACTAAAGAACAATGATAGAAGGCTAGCATGGACCAAAGCTGTAAAGAGACAGGATTACAATGGGAAGTCTTGGAAGCCCAAGAAATCTTCGTGGATTTGCAGTGAGCATTTCATGCAAGGAAAACCAACAAATGAATTCCCTGATCCTGAACTCAACCTGGGGTATGTAGTCTATCTACTTGATTTATATATTGACAAATGTACTTTCTATATATTGAGTTTTATAATAATTAACAAACACAAGTTAAGTATATATTTATAATAGCTTACCCTGCAACACAACTGCAATAAGCACTTATGATATCGCCAGTTTTCTTGACTGTGCAGATCCATGCCGAATGTGGCGTATGGGAAACTTTCATTGAATGAGTACATTTTGCTTTCAAAAAGCAATACTCAGAATCTGCGAGAGGATTGAAAGATATTTGTTTCAACCAGCCAGAGTCAAACAGTCTAAATGCTTTGCCTTCTTTGTATTCGTTCAAAGTTCGTTTATGAAACTCGACATCGTTCCCTGGGTGGTCAGACATTAAAAATAATGTTATATCGCTGAGGTATATCGGCTGCCAAGAAGTCATGCTGTTGTTTTCATTGACCCAGCCATCGATGGCTTTCAGACTGTTCGGGCCAACAGGGATTGCATCGAGAACGTTAAGCGTAAAGGCGGGGGGCTTCCTGTTCTTGTAAACAACAGATGGTGCAATCCTAGTCACATTACAATCAAGGAACATATTTGTTGCCCAGACATCAAACTTTTTGCTGTGGGACTCCGGCAGCAAAGGCCTTATGAAAACTACCCTGACCAACTTCTCTGAATATGTGAGCTGGACTTGCTGTATGCCAACATTAAGGATGCATACAGCTCTTCTTCCCTCCCCCCTGTGTATGTCAGATGACAACCTTGTGCACCTCACCCCCCTGCTATGTTTCTCTGGTCAGAGAAGAGTCAGCCTGCGATCACAAGGACAGTGAGGAGATGGTCGGGGAAGGAATACGAGACACTTCAGGGATGTCTCTGTTTTACGGAATGCATCACAGACTGCATAAACTTCTGTGTGGACTGCACCATCCCAACAAAGACATTGTTATTTAAATAACAAACCATTGGTCTATCTGCCCTCTTCAACCTGATGACTCACAGGAAGTCCTTCCTGCCTGTGGCCATCAAACTCTTTAACTCTTCCCTCAGAGTGTTAGGCACTCTGAGTCAATAGACTGGCCCCATAAATATGATATCTAAACTGCATTACAGACTACACTCCTACTACCTGTGCAATTATTCAACGGTGCAATAGATCGTGTGCATGTGACGTCACGCTTACGTCCCAACCCGTAAATCAGCCATGTTGGATGATATACACAACCAAGACGGCGCCCGTTCGCGTGGGAGTTGCTGCAACGCTTCGTAATTTTCTTTGTATTTAAACGTCTAAGATTGAAAGAAAATGGCAATCGTGTGCAAAGAGTATAATTGTGGTCATAACGCTACTCGTGACCCAGAGAAACGGTTCTTTAGATTTCCTAAAATCATCAAAAACAACGATCCACAAAAGAGGGATGAATTGCTGTCTACCGAACGCCGTAAGCTGTGGTTTAGCAACATAACTCGTAAGGATTTAACAGAAGAAAAAGCACAATTCACCCGTGTGTGTGTGGCGTCCACTTTATATCTGGTAAGAGCTCATGCTAAAGCTATATTTTCAATGTTTACGTTAAACATTTGTGCTTATGATATACCCGAACACTGTAAGACCTTACTTCTCCATATCGCTGACTGGTAAATAAGGCACTTTCTTTACATGTGATGGCAGCCATTTGCTCTTTTCTTCTGTGCATGTTTTTGTTTGGCTTATTCTTGAGCCTACTTCACTTGCGAAAAGCAAAGCACCAATGTGAGAACATGCTTCGCTTAATCCAGCCATACAATCACAGTGTGCGAGGATAACATCGGCGCTCTTCTCACTCACAAACCACGGCTTGAGCGGTGTATCTCGAGATCTTTGAGAGTGATTTACACGGGCATGGATGAGCACCCTGTCATCTTTCAGTGGTTTGGTAAGAAGACTACCAACCCAGCCAGAAACAAAGAAAATATAAGCATCTAAGCTCTTGTATGCCTTCATTTGTGTGTTGGTTGCCCACGACGTTTGTAGCACAAGGTAGTTCACAATATCAGGATATTCAAATCGGCGGTAATGAATCTAAATCCTCAATATAATCCGACGGCTTTAGCGTGTACGGGTCACGGCCGCAAAATTTGACTTTTTCCTCTGAATCTTGCCTTTGCAGAGGACTCGAGAGTCAAAATACTTTGAAGAAGTCGGAGTTGTATTGCTGTTGTTCGTTTTAGACGCCATTGTTGATTTGTATATCATCCAACATGGCGTCGCACGCATACGTCACACAGTTTTGTCACGTGTTTGCACACTATCTATACTCTGCAGTAATTATTCAATTCACTTTCCATCATTACTGTAATACACTGTACATTTCAAGCAACAATCTTTCTTTCAGCATTAATATCATTATTAATATTATTACACAGCTGTATAAATTTTAATATACATATTTTTACATATTTATTGTTGTTATATATACAAAGTGCACATTTTTACTTTGACTTATCTATGTTTATATAAATACTCTAGTTTTAAGTTTTTATTCTAAAATGGAGCTGGAACTGTGAAACAATCTAAATTACATATCTAATAACATATTTTTGTTTCTGATTGTTATTGAGTTTCATCCAGGGTTTCTGTAGGTTTCAACATATTCAATTTAAGATCTTTTAAGATTTAATTTTAGAAATACCACTGAGAATTACAGTTAATAACTCATTTGTATGTTGCAGTCATACTGTCTTATGAATGAAAATAACTCTTAGAAATACTTTAAGTACTTGAATTTGTTGACATGTCTAAAATCAAATCAAGTTTTAATTATATAGACCAATATCACAAATTTGCCTCAGTGGGCTTTACAATCTGTAGAGCAGGGGTGCCCAAAAGGTCGATTGGTCGATCGCGAATGTAGTACGGGTCGCAGCATTTTTAATACAGTTAGATCACTTGGACCTGGTCATTTTTAAAGTAGCTCACAAGCCAAAAAAGTGTGGGCACCCCTGCTGTAGAGCATACGACACCCTCTGTCCTTAAACCTTTGGAGCTCACAAGGAAAAACTCCCCAAAAACCACCTCAATTAAAAATGGGAAAAAAGTGGAAGAAACCTCAGGGAGTGTGTGTACATCATTTCCCTCAATGTAGATTATGTGGTAAAAAGACAAGCAACTGCGGCATGTTGAAGAAGTTGAGCATCAGAAACTCTGACGAAGATTATTTAAATCACAATTTG
>NC_041362.1:23317960-23321278 GCF_900634415.1 Cottoperca gobio
GTTAGGCAATCGCATGACAAAGCATACACACAGAGAAAGATCTTACTTGTTAAGAAGTTCGTCTGCCTCAGACAGAGGAGGAGCAGGATCCTCAGAGGGAGAAGCAGAGCTGAGAGACCACAGGACAGCGCATGAATGAAGAGATAGCCCACAGGACAGAGGAGGGATGGATACACAAAGGCAACAGAGCAAGTGAGGAATGAATGGATATAGTAGAAATGAGAAGCGGAAAAGCCATCCATTCAACACAGGGTATCGTAGACAGTGTTACAAAGATTGGTTAAGAGAAACATGGGAGAAGAAGAAAGAAGGATAAAAGGATAAAATGCAGAGGTGGTTAGTAAAAGCAGTTTGTACAAAAATTATACCATTACACAATAAAAAGGTATCTGCTGGGTAGTTACACTGCGTTACAATTTCTGTATATTGGTGCTGTACTCAAGCACTTAAACAATAGCTATTGAGGTTAACGTGCAGACTTTCAGATTTATTTGACAGCGTTTGTATGCAGACTGAGTGAACACAATTGGCCACTGTTCAAGGGTTGGGCAAACATACAAAATGGGCCACAATTCATACAGTTTACAGCAAGGATTCTAACAATGTTGAAGACACTGGCTGAAAGTCAACACTTTCTCCCCTCGGTCACAGGTTCAATTGAAATCCTATGTGCTCGAGTACAGAGCCCAAACAACAGAAAAATTATTCAGACACTGTTCACATCTTTAAAAGCACATATGTGGTCTATACATAAAGCTTGATGCCACGAACATTGTTGATTAAATAAATGTGATATTTGTGTGGGTATAGAATATGCCTAACTTTCAAAAAGAGCTGCAGTGCAGCATTGAGCATTTTTGTTTGTGTTCTAAGTTTTCAGCTTATGGTGTGAAATGTGTCCTGTGTAGATGCCCAATTACAGCATGTGTAATGTCCTATCATAAGTATAGTCACTAATCAACCACATTTCTATGCAGATTTTCAATTTGTGGATTTTAAAAAACCTGAGTAGAAAAAAATTGGAAAATAGTGATTAAAGAAATTACACAAATATGTTGCAGCAAGGGGTATTTACTCTCCTTGGCCCTCCTACTTACGACCCTGTCAAAAAAGCAAAGGATAGCAGATGAAGAAAACAACTTGTAAAATGCACCTTGCAAGCTTTGATGCACGCAGTACTACAGTGTGAAAATGACCATGGTCGGATTTATGCGCTATAAAAATGATGAGAAGAACACGCACATCCCAGAGTCTGATAGGATGGGTGTTGGATTAAATATAACATAGTAAGAACAAGAACTTAAGTAAGTAAGTCTGGTGCTCGAAATGTTACACAGCAGCATTAGAATCCTTCAAATGAGGGTGCAGATCCATCTGTTCTCATTCCTTTTCAGGTTTAAGTGCAATCCACAATTAGATATTGCATTGTTAATATTAGAGCAGCATAATGTGTGGACGTAGAGACAATGGGTCGATGCGCTCCACAGATCAGTGGTTGCCGATTGTTACATAGAAGAAATTAGTGGCAAAGTTGTCTTTAGTTATTAAATGTACAGTGTCACACACACACACACACACACACACACACACACACACACACACAATTCTGAAGTGAATTTGGTGCCTCTGATCATCAGGGAATATATAGGATGCTCTGGACGCATCGATGGTGTGTTAACTGCATCCTTTCGGATTTTAATGGGTCAAGAGCCCCAGGATGCGTACCTATCAACATCACTGGTAGTTTCTATCCGGAAACACACGCATTTTGGTAATATGGCTAGGCCCTCTTGTGGCAGCAGAGACTGAGTGCATTCTCCTACTTGTGAAGGTTTTCTGATCATTTGGTCACAACTCTGGAGTGCGGTCTGTCTCACCATGCAAATCTGCATTGAGTGAAAAAAGAAGAGTGGGCTTACTGGTCAAAATACAGTACATTGCACCAGTCCTTGCACTGCCCTTTATGTGATTTTAAATCTATTCCTCAGAGAAACTAAATCTACAGCTAAATCCATATTGTGGCTCGTATGTTAATTTTGCCATTTATACTGCTCACACAAATTTGGTGACAGAACTTACATTTGTATTGTTAGTGAGATTCAGCTGCTCAATACAGAAAGGACAAGAATCCTTCTGTTTAGACGGTGTGATTGATAAACTTGTAAAATTTAGTAGTACAGGCTACTTTACAACATTTGTTTGACAGAAAGCTGGTCACAATCATCTACTGCGGATATGTAGTCACGCAGTACCCTGTGTGTCCAACTCTAATGACGTCCAATTGTCAGCTACCATTTACTGCTTTCATAACATGTACATTGTGTGTATATGGTATAATTTCTTTCCAGAAACGGCAGGGGCCTATTTTGACCTATAATTGGGAAAATGGAGAACAGTCTAGTATTCTTCTCTCCATTCATCTTCTTCTTATGTCTAACTATGCACTAATAATGCTCTCAGGATAGTTTGTTTGCAACTACACACACCATATAATACAATGGTATTCGGTGATAAGGTTTCAGTTAAAAAAAAGGTTGAACGGCATCAATGTATGTGTAGAGCAAGTCAGGTGCTTCTATGTAAACCTAAATAGCTCATGTGCATCAAGCTACCCATTCAGTGAAGTGTATTTTAGCAATGACATGTTCATTTAAAGATAAAAACATAGATAAACAAAGTGGCATATTTGTATTGTTATACAGTAGCTAATTCTGCAGTTTACTACTGAGCCCTTACTCCGAGTCACCAGAACCCTCCACCAATAGGGAATCAGAGGTCTCGGTGGGCTGTTCCAGATCTCTGTCACACACACACACACACACACACACACACACACACACAAACCACACACACACACACACACACACACACCACACACACACACACACACCACACACACACACACACACACACACACACACACACACACACACACACACAACACACACACACACACACACACACACACACAACACACCCACACACGGGAAGGAGAGAAAAACACGAAAGACAGTCACATACACAGCAAGATAAAAATAACAGACAAGTGTAGCAGACCTGCCAACATAAAGACAAGTCTACACCATTTCCTGCCCCCTTCAGATTGTTGTGAAATTGTGTGTTCCTTTACGTTCCATTACATTACATGTCATTCTTATCCAGAGAGACTTACAGTGAACTAACTAACAGTACAGTTGTCTCCCTGGAGCAGCTCAGGGTTAACTACAGGGACAGTCTCCCTGGAGCAGCTCAGGGTTAAGTACCTTGCTCAGGGGCACAATGGTGGCAGCCCTGGTATTGAACTCACAACCATCTGGT
>NC_041362.1:23321478-23403978 GCF_900634415.1 Cottoperca gobio
TGTTGTATTTGGAAGCCGTTCCACTAGACCACGAGGCCACTGAAGCCGAAGCCAGAGCACTGCACACAGATATGTTATCTCCTAGCTAGGCTTAAAACACACTTCTTGTCTTTTACACACAAAAAGAATATGTAGATTTCACACCATGAAATTCAAAGTAAAGCCAAATTCAAAGGTCAAATCTGAGACAGTAATATAAATCCCAATTCCTGCTCATCTTAATGAATAGAGAATTTAACGTTGTTCACCTTGATCGGGCATATTTTCTTAACAAAAACATGACCAAAAAGTGGAGCAGTTTCACACACTCTTCCAACTACAACCAGTGGCTAGAGCCAGCTGAAAAGACACAGCTTGTAAATAAGGCAACTCAGAGAAAGGATAACATTATTATTCATGATTATCACCTTGACCGGTCAAACACTAACATAAATACTGACCTAAACAATGAGTTTAAAACTAGTTTGCTTCTGGCTTGCTTCAGCACTGTCTACTAAAGAAATACAGCAAACTGCAAAGAGAGGAAGGAAGGCGAGGGGCAGATTGAGTGAGCCCTGAATGTTTTAACAGTTATCTTATTTTTAAAAAGTAAAATCAGCGTACAGTATCTGACTATTAATGTCTGCAGGTTGACAGGTCCATATTAGACAAAGATAGAGCAAAGAAAGATAGAGCCAACAGAGCAACAACCAGCACCAACACATTACAACTAGTTGAATCGTAGTCTTTCAGCGCAAAACACACCACAAACATCACAACTATTTATAACAGAATTAGACAAATTCCTTCATTCATCAACATTACAGTCAAAGACCAATTTAGCCCAGTCCAGTACGAGAGCCACTTTTGAATAGTCAGTGAGTTAACACGCACTTAAGTAACTGGGTAAGAGTCGGTTTTCTCTAGTAAGGTGGTTTCTCAAATGTCACGTAAACAAAAAACTGATCACTGTGATAGGTGTAGCTCAGGGGTCTTTTTCAGGACAAGGACCCCCAAACTGGTTCACCCCTCTCCTTTCCTCCGCTCTGTCTCTGACTGTAGGTGTGTGTGTCGGGAGCGAAGTCCCGCCCTTGTGGGAATGTGAATGCGCAAAGCAAAAACAAAATTAGCAAAAGAAATCTACAAACAATTTAGCTACCCCCTGTTGAAGACCTATGGTGTAGGGATTAGAGAAACCACATTTTCCCAGCTAGATTTCTCCTGGAGAACGTACATTTCTCTGGCATGTATTCAGGTAAATGAGTTTCTAAATCAGGCTTTCAACAACCACGCATGTGCAAGACAAAAATATGCAGACAGGAAAAGTAATAGAGGACGATAGGAGAGTTTATTAGATATACAGTAACTGGGCTACTACAGTGCATGTTCTCAGATTACCTGCAGTGTTTCCATGCTGCGCCATGCCGCTGTGCAGTTTGTACATCTTTTTGTATGTATAACTCTGCTCCTTCTTGCAAGAATATTGATTAAAACTTAACAAAATTATTTGATTTTGATCCTGACTTCGTGGGTATATTTTTCCAACAACGGTAAATGCTGATAGATTGTACACATCAAATGAAACGTAGACTACATTAATTACTGAGTTTAGTGTCAGAGTGAACTTACCCTCAGCAAGATACACAAAATGCACCACATTTATAATATTTTCAAAAATAAAATACAGTAACACTATGGTTGCAGGTCCAAGTTTAACAGGAATTTAACAACACAAGTTAATTATTAAATGTAGCATAAATGTACTTTACAAAACACAGCAGATTTGCCTCATTCCCGATATAAGTCGACTCGTCCAGTTGCAGTGTGAAAAATTTGCTTTGGCGTAAATGTGTGATCAGCTGATCTTTCACATTTTCAGCCATGGCTGTTATTCGCCGCTGGACAGTGTCATTGGAGAGGGGGTTTGGTTCAGCTGGTTTGGTTCCTCTTCCTCTTCATCTCCATCCATCCATCCATCCATCCATCCATCCATCCATCCATCCATCCATCCATCCATCCATCGTCTACCGCTTATCCGGGATCGGGTCGCGGGGGCAGCAGCTCCAGTAAGGAACCCCAATCTTCCCTTCTCCGGGCCACATCCTCCAGCTCCGACTGGGGGATCCTGAGGCGTTCCCAGGCCAGTGAGGAGATATAATCTCTCCACTGAGTCCTGGGTCTTCCCCGGGGTCTCCTCCCAGCTGGACGTGCCTGAAACACCTCCCTAGGGAGGCGCCCAGGATGTCTCCATCGTTTCCCACGTGTGCGTTGAAGTCTCCCAGCAAGACTACGGAGTCCCCTACTGGAGCCACCTGCAAGGCTCCATTCAGGGTCTCCAAGAAGCCCGAATACTCCGAACTGCAGTTTGGGGCATAGGCACAAACAACAGTCAAGAGTTTTCCCCCCCATAACCCGAAGGCGTAGGGAGGCGACCCTCTCGTCCACCGGGGTAAATTCCAACGTAGCGGCGCTCAGCCGGGGGCTAGTGAGTATCCCCACCCCGGCCAGACGCCTCACACCTTGGGCAACTCCGGAGAAGAATAGAGTCCAACCCCTATCCAGGAGTACGGTTCCAGAGCCAAGACTGTGCGTGGAGGTAAGCCCCACTAGATCCAATAGGTAGCGCTCCACCTTCCGCACTAGTTCATCTCCAGTCCAAAAAATTCCAAATCTTATGTAGTCGCTGTAATATTTTCTTTTCACTTTAGCGCTGGACTTTCCACGTTCAAGCCGAGTTTCACAGCTTTCAGGCAGGTGGTGGTTACACGGCGAACCACTCTCCTGGGACTCAGTAACGGACACAAAATGACTTGTTGCTGCGGCTGAAGCACTTGAAGCTGCTGAAGCACCCGCATCAGGTCGATACACCTTGCCTGTCGCGTCAGATTGTTCATTTAATTTTCTTTTAACTGACAGTCTTGTCCATCTTGTCAGTTGACCGCGCAGATAGTTTATGACGTAAGAACGCAAAACGAACCTACGTAGCTAGGCAGCTGCGTAGGTTCGATCTAAGATCTACACATAGCTGCGTAACTAGGCTACATCTATGCTACACTCTATACTAGTCATTTTTAAACAGTTTGAGAAATAGTTTGAACTTATAATAAATTAATTTCAAACGTGACATTTTACAAATATACTCGCGGACCACTAGGGGTCGCTCGACAGTCTTTCTCAACAGTCTTTCTCAAAGAGTTGTCCGCGGACCACTCTTTGAGAAAGACTGACCTAGGGGAAACACTGACCTGCGTGACCTGCGTGACCTGGTTTCTCTGAGTAACCTGGATACTTATGTGCATGTAAACGCATTGAGTGATGGCAGCAGTACAGTAAAATCATTTCCCAAGCAGATCCTAAAGATCAGGATCTGTTTAAAAAAAAGCCAATCCAACCCCTTCTTTACAAGTCCAAATGGTTTTATCCACCTCAGCCTGGTGGTGTTGCTGTGCCCATTCACTACAGCTGGCTATACAATACACCATTCTGCAGAATCAGATACATATTTATTAACATGAAGATAAAGTATGGGATCGGACTTGGTATCGGCAGATACCCAACGTTAAAAGCCGCCGATGAGGATAATTTCTACAGTACTGCCGTCTCAAGCAGTCTCTTTCCTTTGGCAGCAAGGCAGCATTATAAGCAAGCTTTGTTGTAGCCAGTCAAACTGGACTTTGGCTTACGGGGGATTCTACATGTGCATATTAAGACCTTTCACCTTAGGAAGCCGTCATCGTTCACAGCGGCAGAAGGTGCAGCAGGCCCTGCCTCAGAGAACACATCCACCAATAGGCTGCCAACGCTGGTTGGAGCAGCACCAACAGGAGCAGCGGAACGAATCCCAAGGAGGTCTGCTGATGGTGACGGGGTGGACTAGAAAACAAAGGCAACTTGCAGTAGGGCCATATAAATTAAGAATGTTGTTACAGCTGCTGGTATACATAAAGGAAGCTAAAAGCAACCAAGACATTTTGTTTATTTGCAGATAAGCCCTTCAGAGAGTCTGCTTACAGCATTGGAGGAAGCCATGGCTGCTGGGTCTGGACCCCGGTCGCCCTCTCCATTCAACTCCCCGCCCTCCCTTTTGTTGTCTTCCAGTTCTGTCACAGACACAGCACCAGGACCCTTCTTCTTCTTCAGCTTAGCCAAGATTGATGACTCCCTCTCTGGGAAGGGAGGCATCTCCTCCAGGACAGTGGCCTGAGGAAACAGAGAGGACAATCATGCTCTGAGTTTGGACTAAAAGAGGTGCCCACTAAAAATACAAATCACGGTAGATGGACAACACTTCTGAAGAACTTGACTGCAGGACTACAATTCCTCCTTGCAAATGTTATTTTATTATTCACTGAAGCCGAGTTAAGTTTGGCCATCATCAACAGGGTCATCAGAACTAACCAGGACATCGGTGCTAGCGATGGAAGAAAGCTTCAGATACTCGACAGCACGCTGCTGCAGCTCCACGTCCGAGTTGCGAATCTGGCTGTCGCAGCGCAGCACCTCTTGGATGGTGGCCTTCGTCTCTGGGAACAGGTTGATAAACTTGATGTAAGCCGACAGCAGCAGGGCACGAGTCGGCACGGAGCACAGATGGAACTTGGAGTGGAGAAGATTGAACTGAACCAGGGGGCTGAATGACAGGACAGCAAAGTTACTATTTATGATTTCAACTGTTAACTTCAGAGTATTAGTAGCCAAAAACTAACATACCTGGAGCGTGGGTCACCAGCAATAAGGTTACCAAACTCTCCCAGAATGTAGCCTCCAACCTTCACCATGTTCTCATGGCAGGCAGGGGCCTGCAAGGCCTGGAAGAGCAAGTGATTCAATTTACTGTTTTCTAATTACAACACAACGGTGCTAAACAACACAACTACTCTCTCCTGATTTCCTAAGAAAGGCAAGGCCTGAGTTTAATACATGCCAAGATGAGCAGAAATTCTTCAACCAAATATTATTCTTTGTTAATCTACTTCATATTTTTCTAGTTTTTAAACCATAATCCCTATTGATTATGACACCCTTATAGAATTTTCATTGCAGAAATCTGGGATCAGGAGGTTTTACAACTGCTTTCTTCTGGTGTCCAACAGAGCCAGCAGTTTGTTGAGAAGAACACATGCATTCTAAACAAATAACCAGTTACCTAAGAAAACCAAAACTCTCAAAACATACGGTCCTGTGGACATGGACAACATCTGGAAGTTAAGCGTAAAACGTAAAATATAATAACAAAAATTTAACTGAATAAGATTATGAATCTGAGCATACATTTTCAGTACTCATTAATTGTTTTATATTCTACAAATATATGCTGCAGACATTTCAGTCTGTACAAAAAAAGTATTGTGTTTTGATAAACACTATCCATTCAATGAGTGTCCCCATCAGGCTAAAGAACAGCATCTTAATCTATTACTGCTCTCAAAAGCTACATTTTCAGATTTTATGTAGTGGTACCTCAAAGACCGTCTTGGCAGCGTAGCCCTGCACATCGTCTCGATTGATGACTATCTGAATGACGCGATACCACACCTCTTCACTGACGTAGTCGCCAGCAATGCGGATGAGGTTGAGAATGGTGTCCACGTACCAGGAGTAATCCACAGCATACTTCTCTGCAAGTATGGCCACTTTTAGCACCTGAATGAGGAAGGCACAACAAATTACAGTTCAATCAGTTGGTATGTCATGTTGTGCAAAAATAAATCTTGAATTCTTTTGGACACTGCTGAGTGTTAGACTTGAAGTTATGTAAATTATTTGGTTTGTATATGTTTACTAAAGACTGCTGGACAGTCTTTTTATGTTGATGAATGCAATATGCAACTGGTGGAAAATAAACCCCACCTGCAGCAATTCTCACTCACATTTAGAGAGGAATATACCTATATATGCTCTCACGTCTGGTTTAAAAAAAAAAAAAAAAGAATATAGCATGGGACAAAATGTTTCTTGGCACGCTCTCTCACACCCACCATCTCCTCTCTGATTGAATAGTCTGCTGTCTCAAGGTAGCTGAGCATCTCGGCTACGATCTGCTTGGCATTGCTGCGATCACACATGGCATACAACAGATCAGCTGCCCTCTGTCGAACACTCACATCCCTCTCAGTCTGTAGAGTGACAGAGAGACAAACATTGCCGAAATAGAAGGGGAAAACATGTGACAGAGGTATAGATCGACCCACGTACAACTGTATAACTAGGTGTACATTGTCCTGTGCTACTGACCAGTATACAAGTTATACTGTATCCTTTTTAAAGCTACAGGGATGTTGTGAAGTGGAAATGTACATGGGATGACTTGATTAATGGAGGTTGGTAGAATTGTGGCAACTGGCAAAACTGTCACACTGCTGAGTCTTTAGTTCCACGTGTGAGACACCACCTTGAGGGCGTTGATGACGGTCTCGATGTGTGTCTTGACGGCTTCATGGGAAAACTCAGAGCTGGCCAGAGTACACATGCTCTCCAGAGCCAGGTAGCGCAGGTTAGTCTCCCTGTGCTGCAGGAACTGGCCCAACTGATTACAGGCTCGCACCAGCAGGTTTGGCTCACTGCGGAACAGAAACCAAAACTTACTTCACTGGTAGCCTGGTAAAGCGCTCCAAGTCATCAGATTGTGAAAAAGCATATCAGCAGGCCACAGTTGGGACTAAGAGACTGAGAAGCTGATATTTTCACACCACCATTTCACACCAATACATTATTCAAAATAACAAAAATAATTGTAATACAGTAAAGGAAGATCTAGAAACTGAATAAATAAGGGTTTGTCATACTGAATTAACGCTATTCTGCAATAAGTATGAACATACATTTTGGTTAAACCCACTTCAACCAACCAGAAAGAAAGTTCATCAACATCAATCCATAATCAAAACAAATGGCAATTATATCTGTTGTTTTGTTTCTTTACTTTAGGTACTATTTATTTCTGAAATTAGACATACATTTAGCCCATCATAATATTCAAGCTCTTCTTTAAATATTTTAATACCTTAAGTCATTTCAATTTCTAGTGGATCCACTGAACACTGCTCAGTGTTTCCCCTAGGTTTACTTGCTTTGGGGGGGTGCTGTCTGGGCTTTTTTCTTTTTGTTCACTCCTCTCCTCTGCTCTGTCTCTGACTAGGTGTATGCGCACATGTGTGTGTGTGTGTGTGTGTGTGTGTGTGTGTGTGTGTGTGTGTGTGTGTGTGCGTGCGTGTGCGTGTGTGTGCGTCGGAGCGGAGCCCCACCCTTCGCAAAAAAACAGAGCGGAGGAGAGAATGTGAATGCGCAAAGCAACGCAGTACACATGGAAACGTGCACATAAATTAGATAAATAACATAAGCGTTTAGTTTAGTTTTTTTTTTTTTTTTTAAAACACTTTGAATTTCAGGGGGGGCGCGGGGTTCTCAAAATACTCACCTGTCATAGTGTATTATCAGTGAGATAGCCTCAAACAAGATAGCATTCTTGGCATTGGAGTGCTGCACCTTCTTGGACTTGGGTGGCTCCTGTGCCTTATTGAGGATGGTCTCCAAACACTCTACCAGACGGCCCTTGACAGCACCATCTTCTGGTGGAGGGTAACACTGCAGCAGGCGCAGCAGCTTGCAGGAGAGCCAAGGTGCCGGGACAAAGTAGTAGGTGTAATCCTGTAAATCAGTGGAGGCCGACGAGACAATCTGGAGAACAATCAGAATTATTTTTAGCTAATCAAAACTAAACATCTTTTGAAGACTGTCTGTATTCGGCTTACAAATTAATCGTTTCAAAATTTGTTTTTTGTCCTACACTAAAGTGCAAAGTCATCACTCTTGGTAATGAGCTACACATGGGAAGGCTATCAATGATAATCAACATATAATCTTTGACTTTATTTGAAGATATTTCCTTTTATTATTTAAAGTTTTATTTCCAATTGATTGTTCATCTCACACTCACACACACACACAGACACACACACACACACACACACACACACACACCCTGCTAAGTCGGGAAACGGCCAGGGAAACACAGGTCTTGAACTCATCTGGATTCTTCTGGCTCAGACAGGTGATGAGAGAGATGGCTGCTGTCACCACACCCTAAACCCCAGACACACACGCACAACTAATAAGATAATTTATAATCCCACACATATAACACTGGATACCAGTCATTCATTCACAAGTCAAAATCAATTTCTGATTGTAATATTAAACATTTAAACTTTTAACACATTACAAATATGTCTTTATGATAAAAAAACATTTAGTCTTTTGTAAATATTCAATGTAAGATGCACACACAACCAGGCACAACAATGCTGCATCATGTAACTACATTCCTGGTGTAAAGGGGTCTGAATTGTGTGCTCACCATGTGTTGGTCATTGAGCAGGTGCACCACGCGTGATGTCCACTCACCCATCATCACCAAGTCAGGAGAGGTCTTATAGAGCCGCAGCAGACACAGGGCAGCTGACTGTTTCACACTGTCCATCGTATCACTGTGGTGCATCACATACACATTACCAGCAGCTAAGTGAAGGCACAGTGATGTAAAGCGACATGATCGAAAACTGTCTTGGCTTCATCACTCACAGCCAAACATAAGAAATAAAATCAGCTCAATTGAGGATAAATTTTACTTCCTCAATCCCCCAAAGCAAAAGTCACTAGCATTGTCACAATACTGGAATTTGTAACTTTGATACAATACCTTGAAAAATATTGATATTCAAAACAATTTTTTATTTCAGTTGTGACAGCTTTGAGGGGAATTAGCTTAGCTTTGAGAATAACAAATGGCTGTTGGGCCAACAACAGGACAACACACACGTTTATGTTGAACTCACCCGGCAACCAAGATCCGAGGGATCTCACTGGCAAAGGCCTCAGCCATCTCGCGGCTTCCCACATTCGCAATACAGTGAAGCGCCAGGCACATGAAGGTGGGGTTACGGCTGGACAGGTCATTCTTGATTGCGTTGTTGATCAGACGTATCAGCTCACTGTTGCTGTTTACCAGCACTGAGATGAACAAGTAGCCCTGGAGTAACAGAGAACAAGAGAGCAGTGACACCAATGAGATTTTTAAAAAGTTTATTAGGTCCGTCTATCTTAAAACTATTGTGCTCTAACACAACACTTCTTCATGAAGGTTATACATGTTCAGTTCAGCAAGGATCATTTCCTATTAACCAGTAGGTGACGCCAAAAACATTACCAATTTCAAAGTGCAGTCATGAAGTATTAGAATCTGTTGCTGAGATTAAATCTGTCAAATCAGAGCTTTAATATGACAATTGTTCAACATACAAAATTTCAAAATTCAGTTATTGCATTTTTCTTACAAAATGTGATATTTGGTATACTGGCAGTTAAATGAGGTGAAGTATAATGCAATACAATTCAACAGCAGCAGAAACTGCAGCCTCCACCATGCCCATAAAGTTGAATCAATCCCTCAATAAAAGCAAAAACTAAATATTAGAACCGTTACTAAGATATTACATAACACAGGGCAGTTGGATTAGACTACATTATTATTCTTTCTTCCAGTCACCCACCTTCAGGCAATTCATGATTACCACAGGGGCACCACAATTGCATTAGTTTTAGCTAGATTAGGAATAAAAGGTGTCCTGAAAAAGATAGGTCACTGACCCTTGCTGTCCATCGTAGCTACGATTGTATATTGAGCTGGGTACCACAGAGGAGAATTTTGCGCTCTGGTCAATTATACAATCACAGGGTCAAACGTTTAAAAAGCTCCAGTCATCAGTACTCTTGGTTTATGGTTGCTATTAATGCCTCTACTCTCAGACGGTGTCCACATTCCAAGGGACATTAAGGATCGTGTCCGAGGGATAGTTCTGCTGTCTTTGGTGGTACAGCAGTGAACTCCACTAACAGAGATCCTGACTCAACATTATTCTGCTTACTCAACATTTCCTGTTCCTGAGAAAATGGTCCACCACACAGAATTTTTAAAAAGGTAAACATTAATTTTGGTATCATATTTAAACTGTAAAGTTCTTAAGTCAACCTGGTTTGTCCTTTGTGGAGCAGAGGTCATTTCAACAGATTAAAACACTGAGGGTGATCTACCGTGACTTTAAGTAATTCACAGCGCGTTGAAGAGCTACGGCCTGGAGGACTCCTCTCCTCTCTGTGAGGTACAGCTGTGCCACAGGTGCAAATGGAGCGCATGCTGCAGGACCCTGTGAAGAGAGTGCTTGCTGGATTGGGAAATCTCGCGCTCGGAGAGTCTTGACGACTTCTGATCACCCTTGGAGAAATGTTCCCAGACTTTTAAAAACGTTTTTTGGCAGTAGTGGCACTTGCATTTACAGTCTTGGGTTGGCAGCAAAGCCAACTCTTCTGTTGTCATCCATACATCCAAAAATGTTGTCTGGATGAAAACACACTCAAACCAGGGGTTGCGCGATACTTTCTTGTTATCTGTCCTTTTGACGGCCAGGCCCAAAAGAAATGCCGTCATAATCTAATATTACCCGTGATTTTAAATGACTTTTGTTTACGATAATAACACATATTTGATTCATTAAATCAGCGGCGCTCAGCTGTAAATACCAGCCGTTTTGAAGTTGGGGAACCTTTCTCTGGGAAGTCATCAGAAGTTGGCAAGACTTTCTAAATTTGGGATTTCCTATCCTGATCCTGCAAGCACTCACTTCACAAGGAGGACATCCAGCAGCATGCGCTCCTTCTACATTACATATCCATATCTCTTCAACACACTGTGAATTACTTAAAGTTACAGTAGATTGCCCTCTGTCATCTGTCAAAATGATGGATGGGCTACAGATTTTTCCGTCATTGTTAAAAAAATATTGGTCACTGGTTTCTTTTTTCTGGTTTGTGGTTGTTATCAAGATTAATGCTTCAAAATGTTACTTAGACCCGAGCCCACGGCCAGTAAGTTAGACCTGACCATGAACCAATTCGACCTGAAACCCAGCCTTGGTTAGGCAGGGCACTAAATTATTATAAGTATAAAACAACACCGTTTCCTAGCTAATAACTAGCATGATACTTTGAAGGTTTGTGATTCTGGCCAGTATGAGGATGATGACACACAGGTCATTCATCTCTACTTCTGTCAACAAATTTAGATCTGGTGTAGTTCAACACAGCAGAAATAGAGCGTTTGATATGTTGTTCTAAGAACGACTTCAATATGATCACATAATTTAGCTATATACAGGATATATTTAACCAGTAAATTTATCATAGATTATAAGATAAAAATGCGATTGAAATGCAAATTGTGGCTCTCACACACGCACAAGCTGTGCCTGTACCCTTCAGAATTAATTAATTCGCTTTTATTTTTCCTTTTGGAAGGTAAAATTAAAGTTATGTCAAATAATTTTATTCATCACAAATTCATGCGTCTACAATACATATTTTTGAGCCCCTTGAGGTTTATTAATTGTTGTTACACATTTGGGTATTAATGCATTCATGCTTCATGAGTAATCAAGAACAATAGTAATATAATAGCATTATATGACAGACAACAGGAGTGTATCCACCCTTCATGTGTTGTGGCGACCACGAGAAAATACTATATTTACAGGTAAAACACTTGACTTGAAGGCTGTATTAGGAGTTTGATATGCGGCGGCTGCTCTACAGGTCCACTTGACTGTGCTGGGCATAAGTGAATAATAATTTTGTTTTGAAGAAAAAATATCAGTTACAATGTTTAGCATTTATAAAAATGACAATAGATTGAAAAAGAAAACAAGAAACACACAGACATGACAAAAGAAATGGAATGGAATATTTGGAATAATTTGCGACTTAGATCCTGTCATTAACATTAGGTGATCGGCTCACAAAGTGGACAACTCTAAACACAAGCCTAAACAACCACCAAGAGCATTGTATTTCGATCACTCAAACCACTTGCCGAGGTGGTCTGGGACGCATCGGGCCAGCCGTAGTCTCTCGTTTTGTTCCTCCTTTTTCTAAGTGGTCTTTAAATCACTTATAAAAAAGGTAATAAAATAATAATACGGAGGCTCTGTAGTCTGAACCAAGACAGCAAATTGTATTGCTCTCACACCGTCAACGGCAGCGTTTTAAAGCTTCACTCCTTCCGTTAAATCATTTGAATTTTATTTATAGAGCTCCAATATCACAAATGACACATTTGTCTCAGTGGGTTTTACAGACTGTACAGCATATGACATCCTCTGTACTTAGACCCTCACAAGGAAAAACTCCCTAAAAGAAACCCCATAATTAAAGGAGGGAAATGTTAGAAAGCTCAGGGAGAGACTGAGGAGGGATCCCTCTCCCAGGACGGAGAGGGATCTCTCTCGAAGTGGTCACTTGAGATGCATGTGGAGACGCATTCTAATGCCAGGTGTAAATTGATGTACTAAGAGCTATACACTTGTTTTCGAATCACAAAAGATGCATGTTAATGCCAGGTGTAAACAGGGACAGGAACATTTCTGTTCTAGGTACAGCCTTACAAAACTCCATCAGCCAATGCTGAAAACACACACAACACAAGCAGTAGAAGACTTACAATCTGTTTCTCTGTGTACTTGTTGGAGCTCAGCAGGTTGACTGCCTCCATGTGTCCAAAGTCAATGTCATGGCCGAGCAGGAAGATGAAGAGCAGCTTGCAGACATATTTCTTCTTGCTGTAGCCATCAAGAGCTTTGTCCCCTTTAAACTTGGAGCGAATATTGGCCAGTTCTTTATTGATGCGTTTGATCTCAGCTTCCTTGCTCTTACCTGACAGGGGAAAGAAATTAGTACAAAGTCAGCATTTAAAACATTGACATGATGGACCTGCCTATAACAAGACTTCATATTTTTGAGTTCAAGAATTTAAAAAGGAAACCATCTGGAAACAAAGTGCTCATGGTAAGAACATCTTTCTTCAGTGGGACAATATCTGCATTGTATACATACAATGACAGTGCCACAAAAATCCCCACATTTAGTCACAGCTGCATTCAGTTACTTGTATTTTAATACTCAGCAACATACAAGTATCAATAAAACTGTAATTTGTATTTTAATTAGTATAATTAAACCATAGTAACACCACACAGTCTTAACTGTAGGACTCTTACGCTCTCTAAGTAATATGTTGTGGGTAACTTTGTTATTAAATGTTTATGTATAAAACTTGATTATGCTTACTAAATTGATGTGTGTGAGGTGCCATTATTTGCAGCCATTTAATAATATCCCACTATTTTAAGAGGGATATAAAAGCTGACATTTGTACTGCCCCTCAAATGGGAGTAATCCTCAATACCATTGTTCTTTTACACTTCACTATACGATTGTGGTGGCTGGGAGCAGGTGGAGAGCAGAGGAGATGCTGCAGTGTGATAATTACACCAAAGACTTACAAACCAATAAAAGAACCGGTAACGTCAGAGCTTATCAATATTACGGTCTTTAAAAAGGTTCTCTACACAAAATTCAGAGCCTCCACACGGCTCTCAACATGGCCATGGCTGAGCCGGCAGCTAGCAGCTAACGAATGCTGTCCGTCTGTAGTCTAACTTAACTCTTCTTCCCTTCCCTGGAGCGCCACTCTGCCATAAAGAGTTTTCAGTCTGTATTTAGACTATGGAGCCTCCACTTGTATTTGCACAGTGCATGAGAGAATAACACACCCACTATGCCTGCAGCAAGTGGAAGCAAAGCACTCGCTGTACACACAGATTTAAATACGGCTATTATTAAAATGCTGTTATTCTTAACGTACCGATACAAATAAAATGAGGGATTGTACCGTCTTAACGGCAGGATACTTTTCTAGTATCTGTATACCATGCAACACTATTGGACCCTGTGTCATTTTGGCCAGTTTCAGTGCTACGGTTACTGTACGGGAGACAATTGTAACATCTCAATTTTGCACCAATCGGGACTAACGTGTGGATAATGGAAAAATAATTAACATATTATTATTATTGATTAATATTATTTAATAACAGCAACCAAAGTAAACTGTATGAAATTAATTTGCAGGTTCCATAAACTGTATTAAGTGAATTGGAACTATAAATTGTGTTCAGGTTTTCATAAGCACGTTATTTTCTCGGTGAAATAAGCATGTGACTCATTTTGAACCCCTCAAAGAATCTAAATCAAGAACCATTAAGAACCAGAACCGGAATCAGAATCAAATACTTTTAGGGCATTTTGTTAAGTGATTATTGGAGAACATACAAGTCAGAATACATGATTCTGTATTAATGTTGTCAAACACTGAATTGATCAATTTCAAAACAATACTTTGAAAAGTAGTGATATTCAATACCATTTTCAGGACATGGAGACGGACACATAATTGAGCACTAATCATAAGTTTTAAAAAGAAAAACACAGCTACTAGCTTACAAATTAATTTCTCACTGACGGCTTTAAGGTATCACTGTAAAACATCAAATAGTGTCCAAATCTCCAGTAATAGACCGTCTCAGTCCAACTGGAAGACGAAAGAAAAAAACTACATACCTTGTTTACACAACATTAAACTTGCATCAAACTCAATTGTTTGAAATACTGTAAAAGCCAAAAAGCAACAAGGCATGGAAGGTTACTGTGAAAGTACTGGTTTGTATTTCTATAACTAGTAAACAAAACAACTATTTGAGTCAACAACCTTAGCTAAGTCAATTGTCTAATGCTGCTTTAAATAATTACTAAGTGCATTGTTGTATAAAGCCGTTTTCATTGTTGGAGTTATGATGGTAGGCATCTACAGTAAATACTGTACAGAGTAGAGTAAAAACTCTAAAGATAAATAAGCAGATGTAGGGATGGGTTCCATAAATTGGTTTCATGGTTTTGATAAGAAACTCTACACTGATTTGTATAAGCTTCGGTGATATGACGATATATACTGAGACTAAATACATTTGTCAACAGTCAGAGATTTTGCCATACTATTTACACTGTAGAATCTAACCCTTTCTCTGGCTGTATTATATCATTCTGGGCAATCCCATTTTCCTCGGGTATTTAATTCAACAGATTAGACATTCCTGTCTGCCTTTATTATTTATTTAGGGACCAACTTGTATTTGTTTGTGCGGGCCACACCGCCATCTATTAATTGCATTTGAATTCATGATATACCAGCAATATAAAAATACACATAGATAACATATCTGTGTGCAGTGCTCTGGCTTCGGCTTCAGTGGCCTCGTGGTCTAGTGGAACGGCTTCCAAATACAACACCAGATGGTTGTGAGTTCAATACCAGAGTTGTCACCATTGTGCCCCTGAGCAAGGTACTTAACCCTGAGCTGCTCCAGGGAGACTGTCCCTGTAGTTAGTTCACTGTAAGTCTCTCTGGATAAGAGCGTCTGATAAATGACCTGTAATATAATGCAATGCATTATGGAGGATTGTATGAGCATCATACAATTACATCAATTTTAGTAGTTGGAATCTCATCAGTCATTTAGTTTATCATCTTAATTGCTTTAAATCTCCATCTGCAAATAGTTATGGCCTAAATAGTTCAAATCAAAATCACAATATTAAAAAGGGAACGTCTTTACAATGAATTGCAAATTTATTACAAATTTATTACATACCGAGATCAATTATTTTTTTCATGATGCCTTATTCATTATGCCCGTTAGTGGATTATGACAGGGACTAAAGTCTGAAGAGGGATCAGGTTGAGGTTCTCCTGTCATTATTCTCGTGTTAAGCGTAAAGAGCCGTGTCCACACAGTTAAAGTTATTACTGTATGGACTGGCATGCTGTCAGTTTAAAATAATGACATACATACTGCCTTTTAACTGTGAACTTAACCTCCGTGTCCAAAGTACTTTAGACATCGGAACGTACTACTTTCTAATATTGTACGGATGTTCATGGTTTCAGTTTGACCAAAGCAAGTGTCAACACTCAACAAGAAAAGGTCTCGTTTTCGGCATCCAAGAATTGGTTCTATTTCAGCAAACATGTTACTGGCAACAACCGAATATTAGTTGTTACATTATTGAGTAACGTTAGTTAGCGGTTAGTTCATTTAAAAAAAGGTACCTACACTGTACTGATACCCCCCACAAGTCAATTTACTACAGCATGTGAAATAACCAGCAAAACGAGTAAAGCCAACTGATACTATTAGCGTTAAATTACAAAAATCAGTAACTGAAATAAAATAAAATTACACTTACAATTTCTTATGTCCGAAATAAAAACGGCTAAACCGCGCATTCCATCTCCTTTCGACACAGCCGGCATGTTCGCAGATGTTTGACCTCACTCCGGTCTTAACGTTCTCAGTCGAAACGAACGGACGTCGCTCAGCTTTTTACACTGGACTGGTGTAGAAGATGGCCAACCTGACGTTTGGTAGTAGCTAGTTAATTCGCAGTTCCAGTCGTTTGCTACACCTATATGATTGACTGTTACCTAACAAGCTCACGGTATGCTTGTGGGTGGCTACGTTACCTCAGATAGCATATGCTAGATTAGCTGGATGGTGGTGGATCAACCAGCAGCACGATAATTTAACGTTATCCCTGTTAACTGGCTCGTTTCCGCTGGCTATGACAAGCTAACGTTATTTCATTCAATCCTTATCTGGCTAGGATTATAAACGACGCGCATAACACCTACTGTACTAATAACTTAAATTAAAAACACCAACTGTCTCTGAGACAAATGCAGTCAGATGTGTTAATGGGAATAACGTCCGAGAATATAACGTTAAATTACTTCGAGTCAAGCAGCGCAAAGCTTGTTTAACAGCTAGCTAGCTTGCTAGCAATATCATTCAAATACTGGAATACATCACCGATTGGCCAGGATTTAATAGCAGGCGGGTTTAATAGCCAACATGCGACACGAAACTATAGCCCAGCTCTCTTTACCACACAATAAATTTGATAAATAAAATGTGCTGTATAATTGATGTCCGTTCTAATTCTCCTCCACTCCACGGCTTGGATAAGGCTCGTGACAGCAGATCCGACCGCGTGACCGCGCGACGCAGTCCGTGCACACGTACGCTCCTTTCCTTCGACTGAGTGCAGCCCAGCGCTGATTGGTCCAGTTTGGTACTGCCATGATATCAGACCAAAATCGTGTCCAAACCTACCTGTTCAGCCTTTAGACCAGGGGTATTAAAATTCTAAGAGGTCCAGTTAGAGAACATTTTCGCGAGAAAAGGTCCGGAGCATCATAATGTCTAACTTGCGTTATGAATTAGTGTGATATATATTGAAGTAGCCTAGTAGCTGTATCAACGTCTGCACGTAATCAACAACTGACCATTTTAAAACATTTAGACAATATGTATTACTTACTTTGTCACTTAACATTGAACTATACAGATATATATATAATACTGTAGATATGTATAATGTTCTTATCGGGAAAAAATAAATAAAATAAAGTGTAGCAGCAGCTTGAGTTTCCCTTTTTCTTTAACTGTTTCATATCTTGATTTAACAGTCTCAACCAATGCTAGAATAAATCAGTCTCAACACATTTTAACAATTGAACAGTTTAACCCAGACTAGCACATCCTGGGTTAAAATTTTCTCTGTGGCTGATGATACTGACAGGTGGCCTATTTGCTTCATTTTGTCACAAATCAAAATCATATTGGGCTCTGAGTGCTTATTTTCTGTGCCCTCAGTTCAGATTTGAGTGGGTTTGTTTGGTCAAAAACGTTGTGCTTTGCCTCATAGTGGCGTTTCACATCACCATTTTTAATGAGCACCACGGTCTCATATGAGACACTGGTTTTGTGCTCCCAATGGGAAGGATGAACATGAATGAGTCTGTCCATTCTGGGTTGAAAGCTCTGTTGACTTTTCTCTTCTTGGAGAGCGCCATGAATAGTTATTTTTCTCTCCCTGTCTGCCGCTCACTCGTCTCTTCGTCAGTGTTTCTCTCCCTTTCTCTGTCTTCTCTTCCTGTATCGCTAACTCGTCTTTCCGTCTGTCACTCGCCTCTCATCTGTCTGTATTATTCAGAGTCGCGATGTTTGCCGATTGGAATGCACAGATGTGATTGGCTGCGTAGCATCACGTGGGATGGCTTAACTCGCATGTAATAGGTCTGTGAGTTTCTTGAACCGTTAAACCAGTGCCGTAAAAAAGAGTGCGGTGATTCTCTAGTTCACTCCTCCCCTCTGTTTGTGTGTGTGTGTGCGTGTGTGCGTGTGTGTGTGTGTGTGTGTGTGTGTGTGTGTGTGTGTGTGTGTGTGTGTGTGTGTGTGTGCAAAGCGCCAACCTTTGTGATACAGAGCAGAGCGAATGTGAATGTGCAAAGCTAATAAAATAAAATAAAATGCGCCGTAAAAATAGAAGTACCGGTCCGGGTCCGTATAGGTCGGCGTCTGGGTCCGGACTCGGACCGCGTCCGCCTGTTAGTGACCCCTGCTTTAGACCTATATTTAGAAAGACAAACAATTGAGCACCGATTAAACAACGCTACAAATAAGAAAGACAGGTGAAGGAACACGTTCCACCTGTTTGGCTTTGAGTTACGTTTTGTTGGCCATTTCCTGTTGACATTATGCTTCCAAGCTGAAGAAGAATCTCGTTTTTGAAGAATCTTTATTAATCACTCAAAAATGTGAGAGATATTCCTGAAATTAGATACAGATAATTGTCAATAAGAATGTCTCTAATAACATATATAGAACGGATAACTGTCCGTGACGTAACATTTCCACATCCCCCTTGCTTTTTAAGCAAAAAGCAAAAGTCAACAGACCCACTTTCCCGTTTCGGGTTCATAGTTGCGCTTAGGGCGAAGCACACGTGGAATGGTAGGGGAGATTGCCTCTGGGACTGGCGCCAGAAGCACAGGTGTCAGTCCGGGCGAAGGTGTGGACATGGTAGGCGGGGTTGCAAGCCGATGTGGCGACAATTCACGTGTTGGCGAGGTCATGGGTGGCGGGTGGCTTGACGGTTGTGGGGAAGCTGGGGCGTCCGTCAGTGGCGTCGGCGGTGGCAGTGGGTCAGCAGGTAACTGGGACAGTGGGGTGTAGATCGCGCCTGGAGGCGGGCAAGATGGAGCATTCGATGAGGACTGGGTTTCGAGGAGAGACTGGTCGATGACAGGCGAGGCAGGAGTGTATTGCCGGAGGAAGCGCCGATTACGGAGAGTTAGGCGTCCGGACCCGCTGACCTTTACCAAGTACTGGTTATCGTCCCTCTTTTCCACTATTGCCCCTGATTTGTCCCATTTCGTTGAGTGCTGCCCCATCTGATTTTGGATGAAGACCCGGTCGCCATGAGAGAGTGGAGGGAGTGGACGAGCTTGCTCATTTAATGACTCCGAAATGGGGGTGAACCTGGTGAGCAAGGCATCTTCTTTTGTTGACCAAGCTTCGCGCCAGATCGGGCGGATTTGGATGTCTTAACTGTGACTTCGGCGCGCCCGTTGGACTGAGGAAAGTATGCAGAGGATATCCGGCGGCGGTCACCCCAGCGAGAAAGGAAGTCTGTAGTCACCGAGGTGGTGAACTTGGGGCCACCATTACTAGATAGTTTCTCGGATACGCCTAATGTGGAGAAGAGGATGCGAAGGCATGCGATAAGACCAGCTGCGCCTGCTTGGGTCGTGCCGAACGGGGTTCTGAAAATGTCAACCCAGCCTGACAGAAGATCCCCTGCAACCAGATAATGTTGGCCGCCATAGTCTAAGAAGTCTGCGAACACTGACTCAAAGGGGGTGGATGGCACTTCAGAGGGAATGGATGGTGTGGCAGCCTGGGATGGCGCGTTCCGGTTGCAGTCGATGCATGGTTTCCGGGTCACGTGAATGTCTTCAGTTATACCAGGCCAGAATACGGTTGAACGGGCACGTGACTCCATAGCGGAAGTACCCTGGTGGGCGGCATGAAGTGTCTGGAGAACCTCATGACGGAGCGAGGGCAGGATGACGACGCGGTCCTGGTACATTATGACACCATTGGAGATGTACAGCGATTTGCGGTGACTCCAGAAGGCGGCAACACCATCGGTGATACTGCAGCGGTCGGCAGGGAAACCAGCTTCAATCAAGTGCCAGGACAGGAAGTAGCCGATGCCTTGTTGGGACCAATCTGGGCGGAGACAGGTCCGCTTGGAGACGTCAAACATTGCCACACCCAGTGAACGGTTCACCACCAGTGCTCGTGCAGGTCCTTGTCATAGTGAATAGTGTCGCCCACGCATCTCTCCTTTCGATCGAAGTCTGTTAAGATAGCGTTGAAGCGGCGGTTGTAGCCATCGCCTGAAGAAAGGAAACCTTGCGGGGCTCTGGTGTAGCGCCATCTGCCGAAAGGAGTGATAAAGGTGGTCAGGTGGCGATCAGACTTACGAAGAGGGGCACTGTGGTATCCATTCCAGGTATCGGTAACTGTCTTCCATGAGTCTTTGGGGATCCGACGCGCAAGGTGGAAAAGTGACTCTGAGGCGAAGGTCTCTCTTTTGCAGTGTTTGTTTAATGGGGAGAGATCAACTGTTCGTCGAGGAGTGCCATCGTGCTTTCGTGTGACATCCATGCGGTGGTACCAAGTCACTGGCTCACTGTATGGCACTTTCTCGATGACTCCGAGAACTTCGTCCCTTAGAAGGTCATTGTGTACCTGCTTCTGCCAGTGCAACGGCAGGGAGGTTAGTGTGTGAACAGACTTGGGCGTCGCATCGTCATTAAGATGAATCTCAACTGGGGGTCCATGCAGGGGAGGGGCCGGTGGGGACATGTGTTGAATGTTGAGGAGGCAAAATGATCAAGCAGCCAATCTTTCATCTTCTGATTGTTCTCCGGGATGCACTCAAATGGCAGTGTTGGCGGGTTATCAGGGACTACTGACCGAGGAGGGCAGGAGCATGGTGAGTCTTGGTCGGTACGGGTAGAGGCACATCTTGCGTTGAGTGCTCGGATGTTCTTGTGAGTGCTAGGTCTGGCAATCTGGGGCCGGGCTTCAACTCACAAGCTGCCGACTCGATGCCGACGGATGGAGAGCTAGGCGACACGATGCCGAGGTCCACCATGGCTTCCCATGATAGGTAGAATCCCTGACAAGAGTTACTGACGTATACCATGGTGGCGCAAGAGAGCAGCTTCCCACGTGTCGATTTGCCATGCAGCCGCGCAAGTACTGCTCCGGCAATGTTGATGGGAGACTTGTTGGCTGCTGAGAGGTCTAGAGAGACGGGTATGAGGTCCTTCATGGAGAAACCCATCGCTAGGAACCCCTCCATTGACCAAAGGCAAGATTGCGCGCCAGTGTCGGCCACAGCTGTGATAGTTGATGGCAAGATTTTAGGACACTGGCGGCCGAAGGAGCGGTAGTCTACAGATAATGTGAGCTTGACCTCCGGATGGCTGAGAGCCTTTACTTTCCGCCATTCGTCTTTGGTGAATATGTGGTGAGGGAGCCTGGTTGTAGAGGGCCACGGTCCCTGTGATGTGACGCCACGCTGTGTCGCCCCACGGTGAGCTTTCCGCCGTGCCAGGGGATGCTTCATCTGGTCGTCGGCGGCCCCAGTCAGTGACATAACTTGGGATACTATAGAGCCCACTAGGTGCTTTGTAGTTGCGTTGTCTGCGGCACTGTGTTCTGTAACAGTCGATACACAGTCGGTGGGGCCGGGTGTTCCATCCTTTAATGCCTTCTGAGTACAGTGAGTAAAGTTTTTTGCATTCAGGGCAGGGAGCAGTCTCGCTTCGCTGTGACGTAGGAGTCGGTTTCCCTGGGGTGGCTCTTTCGCGTTTGAAGGATGAGATACCTGACGTTGACGCTGCAGTAGGCAGGGCATTGCGTGCCATTTCCTTAGACTCGACGAGCGATACCACGTCGTTTACTGCTTGTGTAAGGATCGAGTCGGCACCTAGAATCTCACGGTGGATGTCCAAGTCAGAGATCCCGGCAATGAGGACGTCACGGATCATATGGTTCGTAAAGTCGACATCTGCATCGCAGCCATGGCACTTGGTGGTGTATGAGCACGTCTCTGCTTTACCACGCACACGTGCTGCGGACGATCTGACAGGTTCATCGCGCCCCTGTTGCATCTGAGTCAGCTCGGCTCAAAGGACGCCGGTGGCAACAGTGTATTTCTGATCCCCAAATAGGCCTATATGAATTTAAAGTATTTACAATTTGATTCAAAAATATATTTGAATGTTGTTACATGTATATACAAATGGTTGAACCTGCATTTACAAACTGTTTGTCATGTGTGAACTTCACTGTATTTGTGTGTGGGATTCACATGTAGGCAGAGTAAATTTGAATAACACCAGACCCAGCTATATTCAGGGATATTAATGTTTTGACTACTCTTACAATGGGATTGTAATATGAAATTATTTTGGAATATTCAATTAACATATAAAGTGAGTCCCAGGCTATCTTAAGATGTCGAAAAATGACTTGACCTATGTTAAATATTGTGTGCTTACATTATCCCGAATGTCTATTTTCAAACAAAATTAAATACGTAATTTTAATTATGGTAACGGTCCGTTTCATTTGGTCCTGGTGATGAAAATAATATACAATATGCATATCAATACACATTAACATAAATTGTCATTACATGCACAAGCAGATACAGATTTATATCTGCACATCCATACACAAGACCTAATTCCATATACTTTTATACATGCATGCACACACACACACACACACATGGTTTATGGTAATATGTGCAATATTGGTGGATAGACGCACTTTTTGAGTGAGAGGCTCAAGGGATAGAACAAATAATAGAGGAGACAGCAGGCTTCCCTGGCGAGAAGCTCTAGAGATTGGAAAATGTGGTGAGCAGGCATTGCTTGAGTAGACCATTGCACCTGGGTTTGGGGTAGAGAACTTTAGAGGTCCAAAACATCTTTATGTAGACTAATAATAAACTAAACAAAAATACACCCACAAAGTTTTTCGAATGGAGCAGAATAAAAGTATTGCTTTTCCTAAAAGAAAATATTATGATTGTGAATTAATTATTTAAAATGTTTTTATCGGATCCGCATGAATGTTGTGTTTACCTCTGTGTAAGATATGTGATGTGTGGTTACTGTCAGTGCTGTTGCTAACAAGACTTGTGAGCCAATAGTATATCGCCGTTGGTATCACATGGTATCTCTGTGTCGTCAGTGATCAAGAGTCCTAATAGATGCCAGTTATTGTGTAAAAGGCGGCCACTTTTCTTCTTGACCTGTAAACTAAAGCTAAAGTTTGCTCGTTAGTTTACTGGGAAGCTACACCAACACCATGAAATATGCAGGCTGTGCATTGAAATGGCATTCACTGTGTTTTGACGTGAAAGCAATGGAAAGGGGAGTGTGCCACCTAGTAGCTGAATGTTGTCAATGTTATCAATTGCACCTTTAAAAATGAATTGTTCGCCGAGACCCATGTGATTTAATAGGGCGGAGACATAATCCCAAATTAGCCTGATGAATGACTTTTTGGCAATCTGTCGATTCTGGAGTGGAGTATAGAATGTGTAATAATCTTCTCAGATTGTCTGAGCTAAAGCGACTTTTCACAAAGCCTGTTTGATCACAGTGGATACGTTTCCCAAAGTTTTTGTTGAGGCAGCGAGCTAGTACTTAAGCATATATCTTCATGTCTTCAAATCAAATCAAATCAAATCAAATCAAATCAAATCAAATCAAATCAAATCGAATCAAATCAAATCAAATCAAATTTATGTATATAGCCCAATATCACAAATTATACATTTGTCTCAGTGTGCTTTACAGACTGTACAGGTTACGATACCTTCTGTCCTTAAACCCTCGCATCGCACAAGGAAAAACTTCCTAAAAGAAACCCCATAATTAAAGGGGGAAAAATGGAAGAAACCTCAGGGAGAGCTGGTTGCACGGGAGAGGAGCTTGATAGCTGAAGGCTCTGGCTCCCATTGTACTCTTAGAGATTCTAGGAACTACAAGTAACCCTGCAGTCTGGGAGCGCAATGCTCTAGTTGGTTTATAAGGTACTATGAGATCTTTAAGATATGCTGGAGCCTGACCATATATTGCTTTGTAAATCAGGAGAAGGATTTTGAATTATATTCTGTATTTTACCAGGAGCCAGTGCAGAGTAGCTAATACAGGAGTAATATGATCCCGTTTCCTTGTTCTTGTCAATACACGTGCCGCTGCATTTTGGATCAACTGAAGAGTCTTAAGGGACTTTTTGGGACAACCTGATAACAATGAGTTGCAGTAATCCAGCCTTGAAGTAACAAATGCATGGACTAGTTTTTCTGCATCATTTTGAGACAAGATGCGTCTTATTTTTGCAATGTTACGTAGATGAAAGAAGGCAGTCCTTGAGATTTGTTTTATGTGGGAGTTAAAAGACAGATCCTGATCAAAGATGATGCCAAGATTCCTTACGGTAGTGCTGGAGGCTAAATTAATACCATCCAGAGCTTCTATGTCATTAGAAAATGCGTTTCGGAGGCGTTTAGGGCCAAGTATAATAACTTCAGTTTTGTCTGTGTTTAACATCAAAAAGTTGCTAGACATCCAAGTTTTTACGTCCTTAAGGCATGCTTGAAGTTTAGCAAATTGATTGGTTTCGTCTGGTTTAATTGATAGATATAATTGGGTATCATCCGCATAGCAATGAAAGTTTATAGAGTGGTTCCTTATAATATTGCCCAAAGGAAGCATATATAAGGTGAATAGAATCGGTCCAAGTACAGAACCCTGCGGAACTCCAAGACTTCATTCATTAAGGATATAGAACAGTATCTACAACATAATCCTGGATCTTTATGTTTTTTTAAGAAACAATTATATTAATGCTTGAATATGTTTGCTTTAGAAAGAAGACATTTCCAATAGATTTATCATTTCCTAAAGCATAGGACCTAATTCAGACAAAAAGTTGATCAATGGAAACACCATCTGGGCCAGGAGATTTACCTAAATTAATTTCTTGTACTAAATCCAAAAATTATTTTAGGGGAAATAGCGGCTCCTAAATCAGCTTCTGTTTCAGATAGTTTTCTCATGTTTAAAACAGTGAGAAAAGTATTATTAATTTATGTTATTATAAAAGCTATGAGTGTACTTGCCAGCCCCACCATAAAACAGATTGTCTGGAGGTAATAATAAAAAGGGGAATAATAGTGGCCCATAAATGAAAATCAAGTTATTATTTCTATTTCCAATTCAAGATATTAAATCATTTTAAATGTCATTCAGAACTATGGTCTGTTCAAATGAAACAGTCCAAAAAATAGGAAGGAAGAGGTGTTTTGGATATTCCAAGTTACATTGCACATTTAAGATGAAAGGAAAGCATCCAATTGGTTTCTATGAGCTTTTTCATGTTAAAGGTTTTTGCTGTGCATGTAAACATGGATTGTACCCTAAAAGCATCCAAGAAGATCTCGAGAAAGCTGGAATTCTTACTCTTAATATAAAATAATTATTGGACCTGTCATGTGAAACAGGATTAAGGAAAACGATCTACTCTCTGATCCACATTCCGAGGCAGGAGATGGCGCTAATGCACCTAATACGTTGGTTGTTAAACGCCGTTCGGTTAAAACCCACAAAGAAGAGTGAAAGCCGGCTGTCGTGGGCGGGGCATGGACGTATAAAGAGAGGGGCGGGTCGAAGGAAGACTTTCAATCTCCCGCAGCCAGGCAGAAGACCGAAATGGCGGCGCCAGCAGAGAGGATGGAGGTAAGGTGTTACAATAGGAAATACAATAAACTCTTTATTTATTTTTGATAAGCTATAAGTGCACATTTTAGTTGTTCCAAGAAAGGTGGTAGTTGTTAGTTTTATTATTTGGGTTTTTGCCATTCCATTCGCGCCAGCTCGTGATGCATCCATTTTAACGTAAGCTAACATAGATAACGGTAACACTTGTGTGATGCCCCCGCTCATTCATTTAGGGTCGCGTATAGGACATAGATATGTTTTGAATTATACACGCAGTATACAGTTCCTTATGTATTTGGATATTTAAATTGATAGCTAACGTTGCCAGTTTAAGCGACCGATGTTGGCTGAAACGTTGTTTTACTTGGTACGACAGCCAGCCGGCCTCTGGGACCGCATGGGAACAAACGTGTTAGCTTCCGAGTTAGCTTAGTTATCTAGCTCGGGTATGCATGCTACCTCATTAGCACACTGGTTTACTCCGCTCCCCTGTTTGCTTGTTCTAAGCAGCCTACACTTTTTCCAACGGCGTCGTGGTTTATTAGCTCCATAGTCACCTCATTTGATGACTGAACGTTATGATTCTTTGTTGATCGACTTATTGCTAACATGACACTAAAGAGCCAACCGCAGTTAACGTTAGGGAACGCTAACTATTGCCTATTTATATCTACCAAGTTCAGAGGCCTGTCAATTAAGTCTGGCTGTTAACTAGTGTTGAGTCTTTCGGTGGGTCGTAGACTACAATCTAAGAGGAAGGCCAAGATCACATCGGAGTACTATCAACCATGTGCTCCCATCTTTTGTGCTGTGTGGTAGGCTGGCCTCCTTCATTATGTACTTGGTCATCTTGATTTTGGCACATAACTGCGCTACGGCAACAACGTATTTTTGTGGTATAATGTACATCTTACATCATACAAATACGTATTAAAAACGATATACTTGCACGTGTGTGCAGGATAAGATGATGCGGATGTTAGTGATTTTATTTAGTGTATTTTAAACTTCAGACGGTGTAATTCACGGTTAATAATTTATCTGGTTCCTAAAGTTTTATTGATGAAGCTTGTCGCTGAAATTTTCACGACTGTTTTAGTCATGGTGGAGGTAAGATACATTTATTCAAGGAATCGCCAATTGTGAGATGTTTTTGCCCTACCCTTTACTATAAAGTCGCTCTTATTTGCTTATATAAAGCTATTTTTTGCTGATATGGTAGGAGCTGCTGTATGTTGCAGCTCTGTGTTAAGAATAAAACATTTTAGTCTCAAATGGACTTGTTCATATTTTGAATATACTTCTAAACACAGTAGCAATACTCAAGCTTACTTCGGGTTGTAATTGTGTGTGTCTTTTGTTGAGGTGTCTCAGGGGGAGAGCTCAGCCAAGCCTGCAGCAGAGGATATGACGTCCAAGGACTACTACTTTGACTCATACGCCCACTTTGGCATCCATGAGGTAATCTCTTTTCAACTAAACCAAATGCAGTGCTTTCATATTTTAACTGTATAAAGTTTCTCCCCTTTGTGTCACAAGATCCTAACCCTTGTGTTATTATTGGGCCTTTTTTATTGCACATTTAGGAAATGCTGAAAGATGAGGTTCGCACCCTGACCTATCGCAATTCCATGTTCCACAACAAGCACCTGTTTAAGGACAAGGTGGTGCTGGATGTGGGCAGCGGGACAGGCATCCTCTGCATGTTTGCTGCCAAAGCTGGAGCCAAGAAGGTTATAGGGGTATGTGTTGGGCTGTATCAGAACAATCTGTGGCTTTCTGGATGAGTCAGACTTTTTGTATCACTAGTTTAGAGGTTGAGTAATGGTAATTGCTTCGATATGGCATAAAAAGGAAAGCATAAATTTAAATGTTGGCCTTTGCCTTCTCTTATTAGATAGAGTGCAGCAGCATCTCGGACTACGCCGTGAAAATTGTCAAGGCCAACAAAATGGACGATGGTGAGGGTTTTTTTTTTTTAAAGAATATTTGTGGGGACCAGGGACAGAAAGTAGTGATGTAGCTCCTGACCTCTTCTTTTGTTTACAGTTGTGACCATCATCAAGGGGAAGGTTGAGGAGGTGGATCTGCCTGTGGATGGAGTAGATATCATCATATCGGAGTGGATGGGCTACTGTCTCTTCTATGAGTCCATGCTCAATACAGTCATTTATGCCAGGGACAAATGGCTGGTATGTGTATTTGTTTTGCTATCCTGTTTCTCGATACATACAAAGCAATACTTGGGTCTTCCACTATGCAGTCAGCAGTACTCAGACCAAAATTGTCTTTGTGAAACTGCAGTTTCTGGCACAGCTGCATGGGGCTCACGGTTTGCACACTGCCTACACTGTCGACTCACATTTTCAGAGTTACTTTCTCTATTGGTTAACTTGCTAGCTACCCACCACATGTCATATTTTAGTGTATGTATTTGACAAATTAATTGTCTGCTTATGATATAGTTATAGGTTGGTTTCCAATTGTAAACTAGTCATGAACCGGTTGTGTCCAGTCCATTTAATAAGATCAGTATAGATGTACATATTTAGTTCACCACATAGTCACTAGCTGAATTATGGCAGTCTGGGTGGTCTGTCAAATGTCTTGAGTCTTATTTTTCCCTCTACAGAAGCCAGATGGACTAATTTTCCCCGACAGGGCAACCCTTTATGTCACTGCCATTGAAGACAGACAGTACAAGGACTACAAAATCCACTGTGAGTAGTTTTCCATTCATTGGCTTGGTCTGATGATAGGTAGGTCATTTGTCCTACTGGGGTTTGAACCTGTAGTGTCTTAACTCAAAACCACACAAACGGCCAGGCTTTTTCTCAATGGACTCATAATGGGCAATCAGCCCGTGATGGTTTTTTTCTGCTTTACCATGACCCAAGACCCTGTGTTCCTGTTTCAGGGTGGGAGAACGTGTATGGTTTTGATATGTCATGCATCAAGGAGGTGGCAATTAAGGAACCCCTGGTTGACGTGGTGGACCCAAAGCAGCTGGTCAGCAGCGCCTGTCTCATCAAGGTGGGTCGATGGGTGTTTGAGATTGTTATGCTTCTCAAATGATACTGGGACAGAGTTGTATGTCCTTTGCTACAGAGGTTTTGTGTATAGAAAAGTCTGATGCTATCTTGTTGTTCGTTCAGGAGGTGGACATCTACACCGTGAAGGCGGATGACCTGACCTTCACCTCACCGTTCTGCCTGCAGGTGAAGAGGAATGACTACATTCATGCTTTGGTCACCTACTTCAACATAGAGTTCACCCGCTGTCACAAGAGGACTGGCTTCTCCACCAGTGAGTCTGCTTTCTAACACCCATACAACTGTTGTTTTTACACTTAAGATTGACAAGTTGTCAGGATTTATTTTATGCATTGTCAGTGTTATACAGCTTTCCATAACTGATAGTTAAAATGTTATGTTAACATTTTGTAACCTCCCAGTCAGCTCAAGAACCTGTGATTATTGATTTATTTGTGCAGGTGCTGTGTGATGCCCCTTGTAGATTCAGTTTAGAGATGTGTTCAAGCCAGTTTGCTACATTCTGCAAGCCCATAGCTGCTTCAGTCTAACCAATCCAAATATCAAAAGATTTTCTTGGACTTAATAAACTGAAAGACAACTGTACACCTTTTTTGAATTGTTTAATTCACCGGACTAAGACTCTTAATTGACACTTAAATCAAACTTGACAAAAAACACCAAATGCTTTTCACGACAAATCCTTGATTCAGAGTAAAATGTGAAAATATACTGGCTCTTCACACAGATTTCCTTGTCTGTTGTTGGCTTTGGTCTTTGTGCGATCGGCTCACTGAATGAGACTCTATCGTTGAGAAGTATCCCATAGTCAGACCTACCGCCAGGTAGACTGTAAAATTAAATATCTGATGATGTACTTTGGACAAATATTGATCTGACATTGCCTATTGCCTGGTCTACCTGTTATTATAACTGGATTAGAGCAAAATATTGTATTTATTGGTAGTTGATTATCATCTGATAAATGAGAATATTAAGTTATTGTTTCTATAGTAGAATATTCAATAATTACATCTTATAGTGTGGACTATTATGATTAGGTAAGATTGGGTTAAAGAGGTCATTTGTGGTAATATAAAATCAGTAAAGTCTGGCTAAATGTAAGAGTAATGTTGACCAAGCCCAGCAGTCCATATGGTGTTTTTAATAGTTCTTACTAGCATTCAGTAAAAAATGTTGGGCCAATTATAACGTTACAGTGCAGTTTCATTCTTTTGTTATGGCTGCATTTTCAGTATTAACTTCTCTTGCTCACTCGGTCCCTTAGTCTCCATGATGGGTTTTCCTTAAGGCATTGAAGTCTGAAAGTCAAAGTACTCCATTTTAACAGCAGATTGCATTCACACACTTTATTTTCCCTCAGGCCCTGAGTCTCCATACACCCACTGGAAGCAGACTGTGTTCTACCTGGATGATTACCTGACTGTGAAGACTGGTGAGGAGATCTTTGGCACAATCAGCATGAAGCCAAACGTCAAGAACAATGTAAGCAGAGCTCCACTCTTCAAAACCAGTTTGGAAGTTATTTCCCACTTTATTTTAACAGCATGTTTGTGTGGCTTCATCATTGCATTTGACTGCTGTGTGCATCTTTTCTGACTTGTTGCTATTGGTTTGCAGAGAGACCTGGACTTCACCGTAGACCTGGACTTCAAGGGTCAGCTGTGTGAGGTGTCGAAGACGTCAGAGTACAGGATGCGTTAGACGTCTCTCTCCATGTTAGTTTGTCTTTAGTAGAGGACAGATAATACTGTTTGACTCTGTCTGTACAATAGTTTGATGCTCCCCATGCAGCAACATTTTAATAACTCTTTTTGTGCTCATTTTCTTGTTCAGACGTTAACAGTATTTTATGGCCTTCACATCCTTGGGGTCAAAGTGCGTTAGTGTGATGACATAGTCACTAAACGTAAGATGTGTTTGACATGTGCCTGGTGTTTGTGTCCAAAATCTCCTTGGGTTTTGGTCTGGGGTTTTAGTCATTGCATGTGCAAGATCCATATAGACGCCAACACAACAGCCCTGCTGACATGTCTGCATAGTATTCCTGTTCAGTCACTTTGGCCCTCTGTATGGTCATTACATGACCCAGCTTCTCATCTCTCCTTTTTGAGTCTGTTATAGCGTTTTTTGGAATTTCAGTTTACACAAGAAACCCTGCCACTTGCGTCCCAGTTAATAGAAACCATATGTAACTGACAAGAATTCTGTCCTTTTTTTGGCCCTTTTCAAACCAAAAGTATGTTTTTAAAAAAATGAGTGAATGCAGTGCTCCAGATTCTAACGAGGGTACAAACCAGGAAGTTTATCAGTGTTTTGAGGCAGTGTTCTCTAATATTACAAATGATGTCCCAGACTACATACTAATTCTACACAGTACGTACTACATGCTATTTTTGATGGTATTCCGTTTTAGCATGCAGTTTACAAAACATCCAAATACTATCATTTAAACCAGTATATGTATGTTGGTTGTAAATCAAACTGCAATTATGTAAAGCTACTACCAATTAAACGACCGATCAAAATGTTTAAATATGATTTTTTTTTTTTTTTTTATAAATTGCACATCAAATGTATTTAGTCTGAATACTGTGTGGCTTGAGTAAACCCTATTGTCATGTTTCCTGTGAACTACGTACTAAAAACCTGCGTAGAATTGGTATGTAGTTGGGACAAGATTTGTGATGCATGCAGGCAGCACAGAGTTGATTCCAAACATAACCAGAAAAACCTGCAACTGTTCATTGGGCCTGTGCGATTAGTAATTTACAGACTATCCTCCCAATTTGGTGTCTGTCAGGTTAAACGTGTTAATGAAGGAAAAAGATGACCCGATGAACTTGTTAAATCTACAGTGTCCCACCAGTTTGTCTTGATACAATGCGTCTGAGGATGATTTTCCAGTTTTTTTTCGTATTTTTATTTGTCAGCTGCCTTTTTTTTTTTTTTATAAATAAAACTAATAAACTAACTTTTCTTGCATTGCCTACAAAGTGTTGAGTTGTATTATATAGCATCTCTCTGTAAGAAAGCGTATTGTTCCACTTTCTTTATTTCCATTGCCTCATTGAGTTGTATTCCCACCCTAATATCTCAGACATTCTGTGATTTGCATATAATAAACAAACATAGTCGAACCAGTGAGCCAGGAGTTGTTTCGGCACCTGTAGAAAGTATCTAAAGGTTTTTCTTGTATTCCACTTTGAATCACTGGATTGAATGTGACCCTAAGAAATTGCTCTTGGGAAACCTTGACAAAATCAACTAACTATTTTCTATCAGTATTTGGTCGGCACCAGATTCTGACATCTCCACATTAAAATAAATGTCACATTCATATTTTTAGTCTATGCAGTGAGAGTGGTATGCTCAGGAAGAACTGCTTAACAAAGGCATTAGAATAATATGAAACATTTCAGATTTAAATAAAGAAATATAAGTGTAAACCTCATGAGTATCCATCTTAATCTTGAGTCACCATAAATGTGTAGTGGTCTGGTGGCATGCCTTCCAAACCAGAACACATGCAAACCACATCTGTTATAGATGGCAGGGTTTGTCATTACAAAACCCCTGCAAAGTCGTACTGCCAGTTGCAGTAAACAGTGGATATGTTTCCAGGTCGAGATCTCGTACACAAAGTTGTGTGCCAGATGTCGACGACCTGCGTGTTCAAGCTGAACACGGCGTGGCAGCCTCATCTTCTCTCTGTCAGTCTGGTCCAGGGGTCACCAACATTTTTGAAACGGCTACTTCAAGGGTACTGAATAATACGAAGGGCTACTTGTTTGATACAAACTTCCTGAATAACAGTTGCACGGTTCACCTTTAATGATAATATTATCATTAATAATAATCATAAATATTCATATATGTGAAGAGACTGTGATCACATGTTAATGTTAATTCTTCCTCAAAATGATTATTAACAAGGATTGTTGCAAGTTGATGTGCAGGGTAGCGTCAAACGTAACAAAAAGACAACAAAACATTCTTTCTTCTCTCTGGTACTAGTGCTTATCTTTCTCCCACCCTCTAACAAAGGAAAAACCACACGCATATATAGCCATAGAGCCCGCCCTCTCAGTTCAAACCGGCCAATCAGGTCGGCACTCCAGAACAGAGAGTTTACAAGTTTAGAAAAATATACATTGTTTAAATCACATTTTATATATCACAAGGCCTCAGTACATTCTTCAACATGTTATCCCAAATACTGCAACCTCAAAACAACAAATCTACCAATACATCCTTCAGTATTTTAACCTAATTAGCTGCAAACACATTACCCATCAATCAACTAATTACCTCATAGAGCCCGCCCACTCACACACCACATAAATTGCCTTCAGCTGAGGGCGCTGCCTTTTGTGTGCCTCTGGCACAAGATGGCTTCCACACTGAACTCTAATTCAGGTCATGTATGGGTTTCCTGACAGCTTGTCTATTGATGCTTAAACTTGTTTCAAATAAAACAAATGTTACCTTGTCTTGGTCTATTGAAATTAGAAGCATAAATTAAATAAAGAACTGAAAAACTGTCTACCTTATTTAACAGAAAGGTTCAGCAAATTGTTAGTGCTTCATCACAATGATTTACCATGGTAGGAAACTCATATATTTAAACATGCAACATTATTTATTTATGTTCTCAATCTATTTCAACATTTGAAAGTCAGAGTTATCACATCTCTGATATTTTTGTAAAGTGTGTGTGTGTGTGTGTGTGTGTGTGTGTGTGTGTGTGTGTGTGTGTGTGTGTGTGTGTGTGTGTGTGTGTGTGTGTGTGTGTGTGTGTGTGTGTGTGTGTGTGTGTGTGTGTGTGTGTGTGTGTGTGTGTGTGTGTGTGTGTGTGTGTGTCCTCCTCGTTGCCCGTACTGGTAGCAATGTTTGACCCAGTGAGATGTACTTCCACAATTCAAGCATCCCTGTGGTGGCGCTCTTTCACCATCTCTGTAGCGGTTGTTTCCCCCTCACCATGCTCGTCTGTTTGATACTTGCCATGGAGGACCATTCTGAGGAATTTGTTGCTTCTGGGGATTCTTCATCATTGTACTGTCCCATTAACATCTGTTTCTTATCTCTCTTATTTCTTGAAGCCTTTGTGCCTTTGCCAATCTTCTGGTTATTGTCAAGTGTTCTTCTTCCTTCTGCACTTCTGTTTGCGTCTGTTGCTCTTCATGATGCACGAGGTGCTCTCTCCAAAGTGCATCAGGCATTGTGTCTAGTCCCACCACACTCCTCAGACAGTTTTGGACATGAGCAGATAGCCTTTATCACTGCATTTCTCCACAACATGGTAGCTGATGCAGAGGAGTCATGTCTTTCTCCAGTGCTGTCTATCCAGACACCTTCGCTTCTCTTCAGGAAAGCATGCATTTCTTCATCATTTCCTTTCTTTAGGCCTGTCACTGCTGTTATGTTGCGGGTGGTGGGAAAATCTTCTCTCAGAGCATTCCAGTAAGAATTCCTGTACTGATTGAAGGATTTGTCATCGTCCTCGTTTATGCATCCAGCGGTGATATCCATGTCTAGCATCCTCTTTTTTCCTTCCAGTCTGCCAATGAGAGTCCTCAAATTTCCCACACACACTCTCCTGCTGTGTGTTTCTCAAATTCATTAATCCATTTCTGTCCTCCTGAGGTGAGGGGAGGCAGTTTGGATGCCAAACTCTCCAAATCACGATGACTCCATGCGTGGTATATTGGGTTCCCTCCTGGAGTTGCCATGAGTGGCATCTGTTGTACTGCTTTTTGTTCTTCTATCTTATGTCTGGTTCTCATCGCAATTGGCTGTTCTTTCATTTTCAGTTTTCCTTCCACCAAGTATGTCTTGAAGTCACTTTTCTTCTTGGGATGTAATACTGAAATCGCTCTCAGAAGTCCTTCAGTTTCTTCTGGCTTGTGCCTGTTCTTCCTCTTGGGATGTGAATGTTATTAACTGTTCTTGATCATCAGTATTGTGTCTTGTCTCCTCTCCATACTCTGGTCTTTGTTTGCTTGTCGTTTCTTCCTCCAGTTTTTCCTGGCTGTCATAGCTCGTTCTTTGGGGTGTACCATCATGTTTGTTTATTTCTTCCCATTTCATTGCTTCTTCTTTGCGTTTTTCATAATTTTTTGTCGCTTCTGCTATCATTTTTCTTTGCTGTTCGTTAATGCGACCGTGGGAACTTGAGAATGAATCTGGGGTACGCAGTAGCTTTCCAAGTAGATTTGGAGCAGAGAGAGTGGGCTTTGGGTAGCTTTTCCTCTATTCTTCCCTCGAGTAGCATGACATGTTTCATCAGGAAATCTAGTCGTTTCTGTTTCACCTGCCTCAACTTCCAGACATCCTCCCTTCACTTCCATCATGGGTGCCTGTATTGGAGTGGGATTAAAAGGATTGTGACTGGGTGAGAAGTATGCTGGAGGGGCGGAGGCTTGTGTCAAATCTGGGTAGAGTTGAGGTGTAGGCTGGATAGGTGTAGTTTCCTCGTGTTTGGTGCCTTTTTCTTCTTTTGCTTCCCTGACTACACAGATTGTGTCAGGCCCAGTGTGAGGTGTGTTCTTGAAAAGTAGAAGGAGATGCATAGCTCTGGATTTTCTGTTTCCAGCTTTCAATGCTGCTTTCTTGGCGGTTCCAAATCTTTGTTTTTCTCCTGTTTTCTCCCATGCTGCCATCTTTTGTTGATATTCTCCATTTTCAAATTCATACACTGCCCTTCGTTGGTCCTCGGTTGGACCTGGCTGATCATCAGTTGTAAACGGTCCTCTTTCTTGCCACGTGAGTAGTAGCTTTGCTGTCTTTGCTCAAACTTTATTTCTTTCACTTGGTTTGGTGCAGGCATCCAATCTTTGGTACATTCGTTCTTTGTACCGTGCTGTGGATCCAAGCTTGACTTGCTTTGAGTTTTCCGAAGGATCCATCATGTTGAAATTTTAACTCCCTTAAGGCCTCTCATTTATCTCATATTCAAGTCACATATCCGTTTCAATATGGTCTCACTATACATAACATTACATTACAGTTGACGCTTTTGTCCAAAGCAACTTGCAATAAGTGCGAACAATCAAGAGGATACAACTTTGAACAGCAAGAATCTTGCAAGTACATTAGCTTCAAAATAGGTACAATTGTTACGATGCGGTAAAGGGAAGGACCCAAATGCAGTACGCCAGACGAGGATTTTAACAAAAAGCAAGCTTTAATAAAACAAAGCTGAAAACACAAAAGGTACAAAGCAAAACAACAGAGGGAGCAGGCTATAAAAATACAAAAGGTAAAAAGTAAACTGAAAACAAACTAGGATGACACGAGGGATCACGGGGAAGCAAGAGGAGGCACGAGGAAACCTCTAGTAACAAGGGTGACAAATGGACCAGGAACAATGGGACAGACAGGGATATAGACACACAGACACTAACTGTAATACTGTGTGCATGTATTAAAATGCGCCGCTATACATCACACTTTTATTTACCACAGTCTGAATAACAGGCTACTTGACACAAAATGTATTAACAGGTCTAGGCAATTAATTACCATTAAGCCTTACAGCTGCACCAGTGACTGACAGGCCACAACATATCCTGAATGTCTTTATTCCCAACAACAAGAAAAGGATGCATACCTGAACCCCAGTGGGCTCCATTAGCTCTCCACTGTCGCTCTACTCATTCCCCCAGCGTCGACTCACTTAACTGGGTTGTTCGGTCGGACCATGCCTCTTGTCATCGAAATTTGGAAACCATCAAAACAAATTACTGGGACTTTAACACTGCTCATGCTCTATGAGCAAAACAACTATTTGCGTGTATTTGCCTGGTGAGCAATTTACATAGGAAAGAATGAGACGGCATCTTAGATCAGTTTTCTTAATACATCCATGATTTAAACCTTTGAACATGTAGTGTCATGTCTCGTCAAATTTGTTGAGTTGTTCATGTGGTCTTGTCACTTCCTGTTTTATTTTGTACTTACCTCTTGTTTCTCAACCCAGATCCATTTACTTCGAAACGCCTATCATTTGGTTAGGATAAGAGAGGGGGATGAGTGGAAAACAGGATTCAATACCCCTAGTGGACACTATGAGTATCGAGTAATGCCTTTTGGACTATGTAATGCTCCAGCAGTGTTCCAGGCCTTTATAAATGAGGTTCTGAGGGAATTCCTGAATGTATTCGTATACCTTGATGACATTTAGATTTTTTCCCCGGACTCAGGCACTCATACTAACCATGTTCGTCAGGTGTTACAGAGACTACTGGAACATCAGTTATTCCTTAAAGGTGGAAAAGTGTGAGTTCCACACAGAATCGGTGTCCTTCCTAGAGTACATCGTCACGGCGAACCAGATTCAGATGGACCCTGCCAAGATCAGTGCGGTAGCCAATTGGCCGACACCGGACTCAAGAAAGAAGGTTCAGCAGTTCCTAGGGTTTGCTAATTTCTGCAGACGATTCATCTGGAATTTCAGTTCGGTTGCAGCCCCGGTGCATGTGCTTACCTCTTCAGATGGACCTGCCAGGCCGACACTGCCTTCCAGAGCCTCAAGGAGAGGTTCACCACAGCTCCCATTCTTACCATCCCGGATCCTCTACGTCAGTTTGTGGTCGAGGACTCACACGTCTATGCTCACGTGCCATAGACATGGCAGCCTGTCCGGTGTGCGCCCGGAGCAAGACCTCGTCCCGGGCCCAGGTGGGCCTGCTACAGCCGCTGCCTGTGCCCCAACGCCCCTGGTCCCACATTTCCATGGACTGGACTCCCTCCTAAGAGAAATACCACCATTCTGACGGCGGTTGACCGCTTCTCCAAGATGGCCCTCTTCATTCCTCTCGCCAAACTCCCCTCTGCCAAGGGGATGGCAGAGGTCATGATGAACCAGGTGTTCAGGATTCATGGTTCTCCCTGTGATATTGTGTCCGACAGGGGTCCACAGGGCTGCTCCCGTCTACATACTGGGCCAGAAGGTCTGGCTCTCCACGTCACCTCCAAAAAATTGTCTCCAAGGTTCGTGGGTCCCTTTCCCATATCGAACATTATTAACCCTGTGTCTGTACGTCTACGTCTCCCCAGGTCTATGAAGGTTCACCCGACATTCCACGTCAGCACAATCAGACCCGCACTGGAGAGCCCACTCGTCCCTGCCTCCGGAAGCTCCTGGCTGTCCGTAACTGGGGACGGGGCAAGCACTTCCTGGTGGACTGGGAAGGCTATGGCCCGGAAGCACACTCATGGTCGTCCTCGAGCTTAATAGTGGACAAGACTCTCATTAAGGACTTCTATACACTTCATCTGGAGATTCCTGGGTCGGCCCTCGTCAAATTTGTTGAGTTCATTTTGTCTTGTCACTTCCGGTTTTATTTTGTACTTGCCTCTTGTTTTTCAACCCAGATCCCTATACTTCCTGTCATGGTGTGGTTTCCCTCCAACGTCAGCCCCGCCCCTGATTGTTTCCACCTGTTCCCACTCATCTCTTGTATAAATTGTCCTGTCTCCCCTTGTCGTGTGCCAGTTCATCTTGTCATATCCTTGTAAGAGCCTATGCACGTACCAGCGATCCATGAAGTGTGCTTATCAGATAGTTTTGTACATCCTCCTAGTGAGTGTTTTCAGTTCTTTTGATTTATGGAAGTAAAGTTTTGTATATTCTACACTACCTTTGTGTCTGGAGTTGTGCAATTGAGTCTGCCTTCCCTGTGTCCGAGTCGTAACTGGTAGTTGTGCAAAAAAAAAGACCCCCTGTTGAAGACCTATGATGTAAATATTTCTTGATGAATGGCATCTTTGTCAGAATTATTTGATAAATGCATTCCTGGTTATCTGTCGAACACTGCAATCTTGTCTTGTCTAGTTTCTGCGGCTGTCATGTGACGCATCCCCTCAGATCATCTACACCCTGATGACGACTCACTGGGGCCTGCCCTCACCCAACTTGGTGGTGTCGGTAGTGGGGGGTGAAGGCCATGAGAAGATCAAAACATGGGTGAGAGATGTCCTGAGAAACAGGCTGGTTAGGGCTGCACAGAGCACAGGTTAGAACACATACTATTAAGATCAATAGAAAGGTTTATAATGCAACCTGGATTAATTTCGTATGAAAACTTCAGAAATTGTGAAATATTGTATGATGTCTGGTTATTCTGGGCAGCTGCTTCGGCTGACACCTGGTTAATAATCAGCTTCCAGCAGAAACAGCATTGTTAATCTTACACTTGCATACTACACTGCCAAAAAGTCACCTTCCAAAAAAAGTCACCACCTGGATTTAACTAAGCAAATCGGTAAGAGCCTTCTATTGAATAATTACTGCAGTGATTGATCTCCGATCACCATCATTCAAGAATGGACTCTGGAGGAATTGAAGAAGGTCATGTAGTCTGATAACTTTCCACTTCAATGTAAATGTGCCAGAGTTGGCCAGTGAGCTATGTATGACAAATATATGCTAACAGTCATTACAATGATGGACAATGACTATTTTACTGTGCTCTCATTTTACTGAAACTTTTCTAATTTGTATTATGTATCCTTTTAGAAGAGGAATTATACTTTGCTACTAATTCTGTACTGATTTGTTTGACTTTTGCATTTGTTGAACATAACAAATATTTTCCTTTTGTCATGGAGAAATTCTGTCCTCCGGGCCAGAGATGAAGGATTGGATCTCCTCCACAGACATTTCTTTAAATTACTTAAACTGTTGAAATTCTAGTCTAACTTAGACTCAGCACCTGGAATCTGCCTGATCGTCCTTTAAGAGTGTCTTTCTGAGTCTTTTCCCTTTTGAAGCTCTAGTCCTGTCTTTCTAGCAGGTGCCTGGCCCTCCTTATCTCATCCTAGATATACTATGGGTCCCATAAATCTACTTTCTTTGAGCTTGAATTGGGAGACTCACTCTTCACTCACACCCGACTAATGCTATTATTCAGGCCTTCTCCCAGATGTTTACAGAGGCTGTACTCTCACACTTAAATTGATTATAATTGAATATTACACATTCATATATATATTCATAATACAAACCATATACTTAGTAAAACCTACTATTATGTACTAATAAAACCTATTACAGAACACACTATTAAACCCCATATTAAAACACATACTAATAAAATCTGCCACAACACTTTCAATGGACAACATGAATAGATCATATTTCAAATATTATTTCCAGAACTGTCACTTCTTGTGAGAATCACAAAGTGAGAGTCACACATAAGAGTTGTCAGGCAGGAGGCGGGCTGAGCCGCCCAGGAGGCCGGGCCGGAGGCGAGAGGAGCACCGGGACTGGGGTCACGACGGGAGACTGGGATCTCCTCCTCAGAGGCCTGGAAGTCCTCTGGACACTCAGAGGACCTAACAGGGCCAGCAGAGTACCCAGGAATGGGTCAGGGGCTGAAGCAGGAAATGGGGTCTGTCTCCTAGCTGAGATGAGATCAGTCTCCTAGCTGAGATGAGATCAGCCGTGAGAGGTGGCATCTCTCTCTGGAAATGAACTCACTCACATTTATTTTTGTGTTGTCTGTTTGTAGGGGAGTTTCCCTGCTTGTTACTACGTCCAGAACATATCACGAGACTGAAGTCAGGGGTCTTCAACGTTTTTCAGGCCAAGGACCCCCAAACTGGTGTAGCATTATCTACAAACAATTTTGTGACCTTGCAGTACCTGGGTCGTGGACCCCCTGTTGAAGACCTATGTGCTAAATCAGGGGTCGGGAACCTTTTTGGCTGGGAGAGCCATAAAAGCCAAATATTCTTTAACGTATTTCTTTGAGAGCCATATATTTAATCAAATTGAATGCAACTTTATGCATGCATTTTTTCAGTATAACCCGTCTCCGAGTACTAAAAGCGGTATCAAAATTGAACTGCTCAGCAATCTGTTTGCAGTTGGCTTTATAATAATAATAATAATAATAATACATTTTATTTGGAAGTGCCTTTCAAGACACCCTAGCACACCGTATAACATACAAGAGATAAAAACAGCAGGACATTGGAAGGGAGAGCAAACGAACAATACCAGAGATATGGTTGAGACACAGGAAAAAAGCAATAAAGAGAAGAGGGGGGGAGGGGAGGAGGATACAGGATGATTGATACTACAGAGAGTAGGCCAGTTTGAACAGGTGAGTTTTGAGTTGGGACTTGATTGATTGTTGTAACAGTTTTGGACTGTCGGATGTGTGGAGGGACGGAGTTCCAGAGCTTTGGAGCAGTGCAGCTGAAGGCCCTGGCACCCATGGTGATGAGGCGTGATGTGGGGATTGTCAGTAGACCAGCTGAGGATGAGCGGAGGGAGCGGGAGGGGGTATACTCCTGAAGGAGGTCCCTTAGGTAGGTGGGGGCGAGTTTGTGAAGGGCTTTGTAGGTGAGCAGGATGTTTTTGTAGTTGATCCGGGATTGAACAGGGAGCCAGTGAAGTTTCAGGAGAATGGGGGTGATGTGTTCAGAGGATTTGGTGCGGGTTGTGATCCGGGCAGCGTCGTTTTGGATGATTTGAAGTCGGTTGAGCAGTTAAACAGCAGCACTGTTCCATATCTTTTTGCACTTTATCCAATATGTGTATCCTGTTCAATAAATGTGGACCGTGTTTGGCCGTCGACGACTGTTTTTAATTTTGGCCCTCTCTGTGCTTGAGTTTGACACTACTGGCTGCTTGCTTTGCGCAATTTCTCCTCTGCTTGGTTTCGCGAAGGGCGGGGCTTCACTGCCGACACACACATGTGCAAACACCTACAGTCAGAGACAGGGCGGAGAAAAGGAGAGGGGAGAACTAAAAAGAAAAATCCGCTGCTAAAGGTTTTACTTTAAAATGACACAGTATAATTATTTATTACTTGATTACTAAAAATGTTAGCTCAAAATTGTCTGCGAGCCATATTGTGTCATATATGGCTCGCGAGCCATAGGTTCCCGACCCCTGTGATTGAGGTACACAGTATGTGACCGCTGACCGTCTTAAGTACTTGCCTGCACTCTACTGGTGAAGGTAATAGTTGTAGAGCGTATTTCAAACCAAGCTTCAAATGCCCTTACAAATAAATGATAGTTAGATAGATGGCGTATCCTGGATGTGAGCAGCTCTGGGAGCAGGGTGCTCCTGTTTCGTGCCTAGCAAACTTACACGAGACAAAGGACAAAACTAATGCTGTGAGGTTGAAGACAATCTAGATAGAAGACGAGAGGTTATAAAAATCTACTACTATATTAATTTATGATAAGAAACCACATTGTTTTTGTTTAATGCCATGTGTCTTTTTCCTCTACTCCTTATCTTGGCCCCATAACAGGTAGTGGCAGTATTGAAATCCCAGTGCTGTGCATGCTCATCTCAGGAGATGCCAATATGTTGGAGGTAAGACTCACGTTGCACACATCAATCCATGTTGCATGTTATGCAAAAATGTTAAGACCAGATGAAAAACTGAGATTAGTGTCAAAATTCAAATGAAATAATTGTGAAATAAAAAAAAAACCCCAAAAAAAACAAATGTAAAAAGATTTTAAATACAACATTCCATTAGTATTAAGTAAAACATCTGGGGTGGTGATGGCTTCCAAATACAACACCAGATGGTTGTGAGTTCAGTATCAGGGCTGCCACCATTGTACCCCTGAGCAAGGTACTTAACCCTGAGTTGCTCCAGGGAGACTGTCCCTGTAGTTAGTTCATTGTAAGTCGCTCTGGATAAGAGCGTCTGCTAAATGACCTGTAATCTAATCTGCCTTGTTTTTTAGGTGTATTTTTTTTATTATGTCCCACTGAAATGTCTGACTGTAAAATAGAGACTGAAACTGATTAAATACAAGATAAACAAAACTGTAATTTATTTTGTGTACATATATTCCATGGCTCAGAGGTTAGATGCATCTCTGAGGAAAGCTACTCCCTGGCTGGTTCTTGCTGGTTCTGGTCCAGCTGCAGACCTCATCAGTTAGCTGGGGGGCAATATCTCCTGTTTCCCTCAGTCCCACCTCTCCTCCACCAGAGGGGGAGGCTGCAGAGGGTTTCAGCTCAGAGCTCCGCGACAAGGTCCGGAGACACTTCCCGGGCTGAGCTGGAGAAACTGGTGGGGTGGGTGGGTGGACGGACGGATGAAAAATTAAATGAAACGTTTTCCAAACATTGATTTGTTCTTTTTCTTTAATACCTCTGTCTGTATAGGCTCTGAATATTTATCAGAACAGACAGTTCATCAGTTTTCCATGGGGAACAGGAAGGTTCTGATGATTTTGATACAGTTCTCCTCAAAGCCCTGTTAGAGGTAAGTAAGTAAATATGTTTATTTATAGAGCAAACAGTCACACAATGCTTCACAATGAAAAATAAGGCAGGCAGACAACATTTATATATAACAGGAGTGTCACGTGTGCAACAAGGGAAGGAACCAAACGCAGGACCCAAACTTGGAGCAATAGGTGGGAGGTTTATTGAAGGGGTTTCCAGGAAAAGGGGACGGAGGACGGAGAACATCCGGCTCGTGGAGGCAAAGGGTGAAGTGGGTAGCAGGTAGCAGGCAGGCGGACAGGAAGCCAGGGACCCTGTAGCACAAAAACCAGTAAGAGTTTAAACGAAAAAACACACAAGCAAATGTACTTGAATCCACAATTCAAGCAGCCAGAGACGCACACTACCATTGTAGACCATCTAGCGACGAGTGGCTGAAGTCTGGGGTTGATATACTGCTAGGTTGATGAGTTAATGGATGGCAGGAGTGAGGCTTGGAACAGGTGAGTTGACTGAACTGCAATCAAGGGAGAGTGAGGGGGGCGACACGCCCACAACACAGAGAGAAACAAGCAGGCGACACAGGGGAAAGGGAAAACACTAGAAACACAAGGAATGACAGGAGGCATGGCCGTGACAAGGAGAGTGAGAAGTATGAAGATATTCAATACCACAGTGAAGAAATACTCTATTAAAGTAAGAGCTCTGCATTCTACATTTAAGTATTTACATCTTTAAGCATTTACATCTTAAGTAAAAGTATTAGCATCAATAAGAGTACCAAAAGTAAAAGTACTAATTTTGCATTAGTGATAATGTATGTTATATTATTGGATTATAAGTATTGATTCATTAAGTTCATCACTTTAACGTTGCAGCTTCTAAATCCAATCAAATCAAATTTATTTGTATAGCCCAATATCACAAATTATACATTTGTCTCAGTGTGCTTTACAGACTGTACAGGTTACGACACCCTCTGTCCTTAGACCCTCTGTTTTTTCGCACAAGGAAAAACTTCCTAAAAGAAACCCCAAAATTAAAGGGGGAAAAATGGAAGAAACCTCAGGGAGAGCAACTGAGGAGGGATCCCTCTCCCAGGACGGACAGACGTGCAATAGATGTCGTGTGTACAGGATAAACAACATAGTACAAATACAACATTTGACAGAAATTATGTTGTGTTGGAAAAAAAAGAAATAGAAAGTATGGATGAATCCAGGAAAATGTCAATAAGGCTTCCCGGTGTCCAGCAGGACCAGGTCAGCAGGCGCTGTCACGATAAAGGTGGAGCCACTTTAATTCCTTTATATACTCTTGGGTAGCTTGCGAATTTACTCCAGTTCAGGTATTAACAGAGTTTAATCTTATCTTAACCTATAATAAAATATCATATTAAATGTGTTGATTATATTTCATATCATGAAATGCAAGGGCAAAATATCCCTTTAGCATTACTCCGGGTGTTCTGCCCCCTGGGGGGAGCTACTGTAGCTATTTGTTGAGTTGCATCTTTGCGAAATGATCCCTCGTAGGCAGTGATGTAGTGTATATGTATGGATTTATTGTGAAAGGGATAACGCAAATCCAGAGGCACGCTGATGGTGCCATTATTCTACAACCATTACATTGTGCAATAACCATTTACTTCATAATGAGAAGTTATAGCAAAAATGTTGTCTCTTTAAGTATAGTACTTAAGTAAATGCACTTAGCTACTTTCCAATACTGTTACAGACTCAAGAAAAGTAAAAATAAAACATTTTTAAAACACCATAAAATAATTCTTAATAATAATAATAATAATAATAATAATAATAATAATAATGTCTTCCAAAGAGCAACCAAACAGTTTATTTGGAATCGGGTCTAAAAGACAGGTTGATGGCTTAGACGACGAGATTGTTGAAGTTAACAACACTGTCCAAATGTTTTTATCTTGTCTTTATTGTTGCAAGTAAGTGTGTGTGTGTGTGTGTGTGTGTGTGTGTTTTAGCTAGTAAACATGTGTCCAGTGAAGCCAGTGAGTACACCGAGCAGCTGAAACTAGCCGTGGCCTGGAACCGAGTGGACATCGCCAAAACTGAGCTCTTCAATGGAGACATACAGTGGAAGGTCAGAGTCAAACTAAATGAAAAATAAACCGTTATACTGTCAAAGTACCATCGGCAAACCTGGCATGAACAACGATTTGGGATATCACAAATTACTGGGAAAATGTCTAAAGACTCACTAGTATTTTGAGTCTATAGTAATCATTACTGCATAGCATCTTTCATTAGATCCTTCCTGCCTGGTAAGTCCCCACAGCTTTCCAACTCCCCAAATAAACTAACTTTGATCTTTGTCACACAGAAGTTAACTTAAGTTTTGTGCTTAATTGTGCTTTCTGTCTTGTCGCATACATGATCAAAGTTTGATCAGTCCTTAGTTGTGGGCACAGACCATCATGGTTTGTCAGTGCCTTGTTTTTTCTTACAAAACCTAGGGGCTGTGCTCCAGAGAGTGGTTGGAAATGTATTCCTTTTTGCTTCAATTACATAATGCTGATGAGGTGATTTTAAATTCAGTATGAGTACCTTGAAGACTCTATGACAGATGCACTGATCAACGACAAGCCCCAGTTTGTGTGTCTCTTCTGCGAGAATGGTCTGAATATTCTGGACTACTTGACATACTGCCGCTTGGAAAGCTTGTACCGCTCGCTGTCGTACAGCTCCCTGGCCTACATTCTTCTCCAGAGGCGTCTGAGCGAGAGGCAGGGCCTGGCTGGATCCCTACCCAACCTGGATGGAGCTGTGACAGTACCTCTGAAGAGTCCTCTGAGTGCCCTAACTGGACCCGCTTCAACAATGGAGTTCAACCTGTATGAGGTGAGGCAGAGGAAGGTAGGAATCGGAAAGGGGTACCAAGAAGGAACCTATAAAATTGATTAATAGCAGGTTAATTATACTGTTAATAATGTACAATGGGTGAGTGGATGACATTGTTGATGATTCCTGATTTGTCTGTATAAAAAACAGACATATTACCAAGTAATGACCGACCAGTCTAATGTGTGTAGAGTTATGTGTGGTTATGTTGGAGCAGTTGGTGTCAGTTGCACGTGACTTAATCAAGGTAAACACAGTGGACAGCTGATAGCGGCACTACGCTCTGACTGCAAATGTATCACACATTTCTCATATCTGTCCTGCAGCCTTTAGGTGGCTGAAGAGATTTAATCAACTTGTGGAGCTTTTCATACACTATGAAAATGTTTTGGTAGTAGCTGCTGTAAGAACCATTCATTAATTTATAGGTCAATGTGGAATACTTCAGTGACATTGAAGAGTGCTCTTCTCAGACCCAACCTTCACCCAAATACTAACAACTCTCTCTCTGCTGCAGCATATACTGTAAATGACCCTTCAACATCTTTATTTGTCTTCTCTCACCTGTGTAACGTCCACACTGGGCACCAAAATAGCACACAGACAGGCTAAGAGAATTTCAAGGTCACTAGTCACAGCATGTCAAGAAATAGAGCCCTAAAGCTGCTTTCACATGATAGGATATTTTCTCTTCCCTCTCGCGAGGTAGGTAAGCAGAGCCTTGCGGTGAGGACAGCTAGGTTTTGTTTCTATGGTTACCCCCCCGTGCTTGTCTGTGCCGCTTCTGGCTACGTTACATACAGCTGTCATCTCATTGGTTGCGCTTTGAAAGGTTAGTGGCAATTAAGGTCAAAGTTAAAATAATGTTTACTTCAAGCCGGGTGCCAAGTTAAAATGGTGTGCCATGCCAATGCATAGTCGGGCGGCACCGCTCTCTCCGTAAGGAAACAATGACACAGCCAGCACAGAGTGGTTTTACCGCTGATCATGTGAAGGAAGTTATTTAAGGTGTTACACTACAAGCCTCCAAAACCTCTTCAGTGCCCAGTGTCATAGATCCTTCAAATGTGTGGAACTCTTCTTCCAAAACATTCTCCCTCATTTGCTGTTCTGAATGATGGTGGTGGAAAACACTGTCCTATACGTTGCTCCAAAATCTCCCATAGCTGTTCAGTTACGTTGAGATCAGGTGAAGGCCATAGCATATGCTAAATCATTTTCATCTTCTCATACAATGAGCCCTGTGACCTATGGAAGCATTATGTTTCACGAATTTATTCTGATTTTTTGAAACACAGGAAACTGCAATTGGTTTTGTTTGTCTGCTTTATATCAAGTGTCACTACATGAAGGCACAATTGCTCTGTACGCAGCATTAATGAATTGTGTGGTGATGCTGCAGGTATCCCGCCTGCTGTGGAGCCTGCTGTGGAGCCTGCTGGGTGATGTCTGTTAGCCTTTCTACTATAGACCTCTGTGCCTGGACCCCAGCACTAGGAGGGCTCTCAAGATCAGTGAATGCGGAACTCCATGTTCCTTTTGTAGTTTGAAAATAATCTGGCAGTGTGGAGTTAAAAAGACGTGAGCTTACCTGTCGCCTTCTCATCATCTCTGAGTGAGGCGCGAGGCTCATGGCTATATTTGCTGCTACTAACATTACACACCTCCATTTCTGATCCAACTCTTGTCAGTTGAGTATGTTGAGTTTGTAGTTGATTGTTATCATTTAACATTAGTATTAACTCATTTCTAAAATGTGTTTCATACGCACCGAGAAAATCAGAAAAAGCTGCTGGCACAATTTAAAATAAATTATGTAATAATGGATAGTTGTCAACAGTAAGTAAGATAATCTTTGTTCAGATCCGACTCCCTCACTGGTGACAACTGTCTTGCCTTCAGCAAGTCAATAAAATGCTGCTGGGGGATTGTTTGTACCGGGACCAGCGCTGCCTCTCACCCTGGGCAACCCTCTTCATCTGGGCCATCTTGCAGAACCGCAGTGAAATGGCGGTTTACTTCTGGGAGATGGTGAGACTCGCCTCTAATATTCCACAACCCCACTGAAGACATTTTAATTCTGAGTTTAAGAATGTGCTGTCTTTAAATAACACTGTCAACATTAGTATACTTTTTAGACCTAAACACTAATTTTAAAGACATGACCAGCATTTGCAACCTACAGCAAACTTCACTGAGGTCTCAAAGTTGCCATCAAATTTGAACATGTGTTTATCGGCTCACTGTGTTTCTGTGTTTCAATGTCAGGCAGGGGAGTCAGTGCTGAGAGCTCTTGGTGGCTGTAAGATGTTGAGGGAGCTTTCTAAGCTAGTGAGTGAGACTGAGAACAAGCTAGCCATGAAGGAACTGGCACAGAAGTTTGAGAACCTGGCACACGGTGAGTCGGACAACAAGCTGCTCTGTTCTCCACATGTATGGACTCGAGCTGATGTAGCCTAAATACTCTAATTTGTATTATTGTGTCATAGAGTGATTGCTCTTAACTTTGGGCTGTTAGAAATTATCAGTATTTATGTTAAATAACAGAATTCAACATGCATTAAATTCACCTTGGAGGAACCACTCTTCGAATAGGGAAAATGATAGCCAATTAAATAATTAATTCTCAATTCTAGAGGTTGCTAACAGGTGGCAAACAGTGACCATAATACTTCATACACACAAACCAATCAAGTTATTTTGGAAAGGTTTAATAAACTACTCACTACACACACAACTATAACTACTCAACATACAGATGAATGACGATACGATCAACAATTAATGAATGACTGAGCAACATTGTATACGAGATAAATCAGTGAATAATATCTTGGTAAGATGTATTAACTTGTGGAAACACAGGGGACCACTATGCAGATGGAAGTTAATTGACAAGTGAAATTTACTAAATGCAGTTCAGCAGCTGTGAGATTGGAAAGCACAAGGGAAAATTACTGAAGCAATTTACTATCATTTAGTGTAGTTGTAAATTGGCCAGTTGTCACTAAACTTCCTTTAGAGTCCTGCAGGGCTTGTTCTTTGACCTGGGGGTCATGTGACAGCAAGTGTAATCAATTTCCTGTGGCAATGACAATCCAATCTACCATTCTGCATCAGCTATAACCATCTTCGTGGCCTAAGGTTCCAACTTTGAGTCAGACAAGACCTTTCTTGTATGTCTGCTTCTCTCATTTCCTGTCATGTCAGTAATCAAGCTGAAACCCGTTTACCCAGCTACTTAGAAATTAAATCTTTATCTCCAGCCATTATGAAGAAGAAAAACAAAAAAAAATATATATCTGTTTGTCTGTTTAGATTTATTCGGTGAGTGTTAACAAAACAGTGAGAGTCGCTCCTTCACTCTCCTTATAAGGAAGTCTCCAGTGTGGGGCGGAGCTACGTGCCTGCAGATGGCCACTGCAGCTGACACCCGCCTGTTCTTTAGCCACGATGGTGTTCTCCTGCCAACAGTAGAATTGAACAGACTGGTAAAACTGCTCAATCCAGGCTTTAAATAGTAAAATGACAGTTGATATTGAAGCAGACTGTGTAAATGAATGTCATCAGTGATTTCAATGTTGGTTGGGAGCTGTTGTGGTGACAGTGCTGCTCTGTGCTGTAGTCTCTGCTGTCCCAGATCTGGTGGGGTGACATGGAGAGGAGTACTGCGGTCTGGAAACTAGTTCTCACCTTCTTCCTGCCCCCACTTGCCTTCACAGACCTTATCAGCTTCACGTCAGACATTACTCTTGCTATCAATTTTGTGCCCTCAAAATTTCTATAATGTAAACATAACATTGACATGTACATTACTGATATAACCTTACACTGTGTGCAATGGGGCAACATTAGATTGATATTATTTGAGTGTTTAAGAGAAAAGGACACATGTTACAGAGAACAAGACGAGGAGGATAAGTCTGTTGAGGTCCACCACTGCAGTGACACTGACAGTCTGGATGGGAATGATGCCATCGTCTTTTCCCTTGCTGACATTATGCAAAAGTCAATTCAAATATACAAACATAAATCTGATGGTGTTGTATGATGGTTTTCCTTATCAGTTGTAACACATGTCCCTTTTTTATTTGGGGTAACAGTGAGGAAGAAGCTGAAGAGTTCAGGGCTCTAAAAGAAAACCTGAAAGGTGGGTTTGGATCACTTTTCTGCTATTGGTACTTGCACTCAGTGGCTCTCCTCTTAAGTACTCCTTGTAGAACTGTTAGCAATATTTTGGAAACATATTCCTTCAGTACAATAACCAGTCATTTGTTGTGACACAACTGTGTGACTGCATTTTCAATTTCTGTGAAATTAGCTGTGTCAGTTTGATGTTACTGCGCAAGCTTAAATGAAATATTATTTTATTTGATAGAGATGATGCAATTTAACATAGTTTCAATACAGAGCTTGAAACAGATGTGCTGCACAGAGAGTTTGTAGTGTTGATAATATTCAACTATTGTCCCTAGTTGGGTTTTACATGTATTTTATGTAGTTAAAATAGGCAGCTTTCAGTATTTTAAATCCAACAGTACACTACAAATAAATAAATACAATTAAATACATATCACAAAAGGGATGTTGTTTTTACTCTAGTTTGGTGAGCTTAGAGGAATAAACCATATTTGCTATGTTCAGGGTATTTAAACAATACACAAACTATACTAGTGGAATATTGTTCAATGTTGGTGTTTTTTCTGGGTTTTGTTAATAACAGGATATTCCAGCTATTTTGATGTGACAGCCTCATGCCACGATCTGGTTGCACTTTGGTTTCCTGTTTTATTTTGAAATGTTCACTCGCCCTTGTGTTATGTCTTGTTGTACTTCCTCTCTGTGTGTTTTCCCTTCTTTTCTGATTGTTAATTTGTTCCTCCTGTGTCCATTTACCCTGCCCTTGTGTCTTTGCCTTTCTCCCCCAGCTGTATCTTGTTGGATCGTCATTCATGTTATGTGTTTGTTACCTGTTACCTGCTGTGCCTCCTTGTGTCTGCCCCGTCGTTGGTTTGTGTTTTTCAGTTTTATTTGTTACTTTTGTATTTTTTGCATTCAGCTTTGTTTTATTAAAAGCTCGCTTTCTGTTACTACCTTAGTCTGTTTTCTACATTTGGGTCCTCCCCTGTCCAGAACCGTGACAGAATGGTCCGACCAGTGTATGGACCTAGCAGAGATTTTGGGTAGCAAACTTTATAATCTCGCATATACTCTCATTTGTCTCCATGAGGAGTGGAAAAGAGCACCCTGTTTGTCGCCTCAAGTGGCTCAAGCGAGAATGGCTGAGAAGCCCGAGCTAAGGAGTCTGTTGCCTTCAGGAATTTTTGAGACTTCCACTGAGCCCGCCTTGTCTTCAGCCAGTTTCCGGGCCGCAAGAATTCTTGTTTGCTGAGGCCATGATGCGACGGCCCGCAGTCCCCAGCTCCCGCGGCTGCCGGACCTCTGCAGACCGCAGTTCCCGCTGTTGCCGGACCCAGTTAATGTTGTTATATTCTTGATCACATCGGCTAATTACCTGTCATCTATCTAAACCTATACTTGTACTTCCTAAGCACTTACAACTCTCTCCTTATCCTCCTTCTCTTAGCGACTCTCGCTAAATCCTCAATTCTTTACGCTCCTTTCGGCTCTGCTAACGTTAGCTGCTGCAGCTAAGCGATGGCATCTCCCTCTTCTGCTCTCCTCTGCTCGGTGTGTTTCATGTTTAGCTATTGCTCTACCTCCTTTAGTGATAATGGTACGTGTATTAAATGTAGTTTATACGTAGGGTTGGAGGCGAGTTTGAGGGATAGATGAGCGGCTCCGCACCATGGTTAGTCAGCGGTTAGCAAGTGTAGCTGTTAGCAAGCCCCATATAGCCGGTGCGGGCCGACCAGTGGTATCTCCTGTTAGCTGTCCCCCGGCGGGGCCCGAGCAGCCGGGAGACTGGGTGACTGTCCGAAATAAGTGTTATCAGAAGCCCACGGTTCACCACCAACCGCTTGCTGTTTCTAACAGATTCTCCCCACTCAGTGACACACCAGCTAAGAAACCAACTCTGGTTATCGGTAGCTCAATTTTGAGATACGTTCATTTTGAGACACCAGCGACGATAGTCACGTGCATTCCGGGGGCCAGAGCGGGCGACATAGAAGCACATTTGAAACTGCTGGCTAAGGCTAAACGTAAATACAGTAAGATTGTTATTCATGTCGGCGGTAATGAGACGCGATTATGTCAATCGGAGTGTACTAAAGTTAATGTGGAATCTGTGTGTACATTTGCCAAAACAATGTCGGACTCCGTAGTTTTCTCTGGTCCTCTGCCAAATCTTTTGAATGATGATATGTTTAGCCGCATGTCATTATTCCGTCGCTGGCTCTCACAGTGGTGTCCAGATAATGATGTGGGCTTCGTAGACAATTGGCGGACTTTCTGGGGAAAACCTGGTCTGATTAGGAGTGACTGCATCCATCCTACTTTGGCTGGAGCAGATCTCATATCCAATAATATTACACAGTCTATTAGTGGACCTAATCCATGACAACCCAGAGTTGAGACCAGGAGAAAGAGTTGCAGTCTTACACACTTCTCTGTGCTTCTTTCCGGGCAGTCACCCACTCAAATCCCCATAGTGACTGTCTGCCCCACGACCACTGAAATTAATCAAATCTATGGTTAACAGAAGAGGAGTTATAGATGAAAACCTAATTAAAGTAAACACCACCGCTGCAAAAGTGCAACTAAATCGAAAAATTAAATGTGGGCTCTTAAACATCAGATCTTTATCAACGAAAGCTGGATTGGTAAATGATTTAATATCAGATAATAAGATTGATTTATTTTGTCTCACTGAAACCTGGCTGAGACATGAAGAATATGTCAGTCTAAATGAATCCACTCCATCTGGTCATATTAATACTCACATTCCTCGAGGTACTGGCCGAGGAGGTGGAGTTGTGGCCATATTTGACTCAAACCTCTTGATCAACCCTAAGCCTAAACTAAACTAACTCTCTTAAAAGCCTTGTTCTTACGCTCTCAAACCCAACATGGAAAACAATAAAGCCAGTTTTATTTGTTACTGTGTACCGCCCTCCTGGTCCATATTCTGAATTTCTATCTGAATTCTCTGAATTTTTATCAAGTTTAGTCCTTAAAACAGATAAAGTAATTATTGTAGGTGACTTTAATATTCATGTGGATGTTGATAGTGACAGCCTTAATAATGCATTTATCTCAATATTAGATTCAATTGGGTTCAGTCAAAATGTACATGAACCAACTCACTGTTTAAACCAAACTCTGGACCTTGTTCTGGGATATGGTGTTGAAATTGAAAGTTTATCAGTGTGTCCACATAATCCTCTTTTATCTGACCATTTTTTAATAACTTTTGAAGTCCTGTTACTGGACTACAAGCCAGTAGGCAAAATATCCTACGCTCGATGTTTATCTGAAAGTGCTGTGACTAAATTTAAGGAAGTGATTCCATCAGCACTCAATTCAATACCAGGACCCAAATTAATCATCTTGTTGATAGCGCTGCAGCCTCACTGCGAATAACACTCGACTCTGTCGCTCCTCTAAAGAAGAAGATCATAAAACAGAAAAAGAAAGCTCCATGGCTTAATTTACAAATCCGCAAACTAAAACAAAAGTCGAGAAATCTTGAAAGTAAATGGTGTTCCACTAAATTGGAAGAATCTCGTTTAGTCTGGTTAGATCATCTTAAAACGTATAAGAAGGTTCTCCGTAATGCCAGAGCAGCTTATTACTCTTCCTTAATAGAAGAAAATAAGAACAACCCCAGGTTTCTTTTCAGCACTGTAGCCAGGCTGACAGTCACAGCTCTACAGAGCCTTCTATTCCTATATCTCTCAGTAGTGACGACTTCATGAGCTTCTTTAACGATAAAATTATAATTATTAGAAACAAAATGAATCTCCTCCTGCCCTCAATTGGTAATGACTTAACTTCAACCTCCAAAACCTTAAAAACATCTGTAACTCCTGAAATAATCAACAATCTCATCGTCTAACCATCAACCTGTCTTTTAGACCCTTTCTCGCTAAAATCCTTGAGAAAGCAGTTGCAAAACAGTTATGTGATATTTTACATAATAATAGTTTTTCAATCTGGATTTAGAGTTCATCATAGCACAGAGACGGCACTGGTGAAAGTTACAATGACCTTCTAATGGCATCAGACAAAGGACTTGTCTCTGTTCTTGTCTTGTTAGACCTCAGTGCTGCTTTCGACACTGTTGATCATGACATTCTACTACAGAGACTGGAACATTGTGTTGGCATAAAAGGAACCGCATTAAGCTGGTTCAAGTCCTATTTATCTGAGCGATCTCAATTTGTATGTGTTAACGATAAATCCTCCATTACAGCCAAAGTCAGTCTTGGAGTTCCGCAGGGTTCTGTACTTGGACCAATTCTATTCACCTTATATATGCTTCCTTTGGGCAATATTATAAGGAACCACTCTATAAACTTTCATTGCTATGTGAATGATACCCAACTATATCTATCAATTAAACCAGATGAAACCAATCAATTGGCTAAACTTCAAGCATGCCTTAAGGACATAAAAACTTGGATGTCTAGCAAAACTGAAGTTATTATACTTGGCCCTAAACGCCTCCGAAATGCATTTCCTAATGACATAGAAGCTCTGGATGGCATTAATTTGGCCTCCAGCGCACCACTGTAAGGAATCTTGGCGTCATCTTTGATCAAGATCTGTCGTTTAACTCCCACATAAAACAAATCTCAAGGACTGCCTTCTTTTATCTACGTAACATTGCAAAAATAAGACACATCCTGTCTCAAAATGATGCAGAAAAACTAGTCCATGCATTTGTTACTTCAAGGCTGGATTACTGCAACTAATTGTTATCAGGTTGTCCCAAAAAGTCGCTTAAGACTCTTCAGTTGATCCAAAATGCAGCGGCACATGTATTGACAAGAACAAGGAAACGGGATCATATTACTCCTGTATTAGCTGCTCTGCACTGGCTCCCAGTAAAACACAGAATAGAATTCAAAATCCTTCTCCTGACTTACAAAGCAATTAATGGTCAGGCTCCAGCATATCTTAAAGATCTCATAGTACCTTATAAACCAACTAGAGCATTACGCTCCCAGACTGCAGGGTTACTTGTGGTTCCTAGAGTATCTAAGAGTACAATGGGAGCCAGAGCCTTCAGCTATCAAGCTCTTCATTGGATCCAGCTTCCCAGTTTGTGTTCGGGAGGCAGACACCCTCTCCACATTTAAGAGTAGGCTAAAGACTTTCCTTTTTGATAAAGCTTATAGTTAGGGCTGGCTCAGGTTTGCTCTGGATCAGCCCCTAGTTATGCTGCTATAGGCTTAGACTGCCGGGGGACACCTCTCTGTTCTCTTCCTTCTCTTCTTCTCCCTCTCTATCTATGCATTTATGTAAATGTATGTTACTAACTCAACATCCGGGGCATCATCCCCGGAGTTTCTGTGTCTCATGTGGCAGGTTGCCACTGATAAAGTTTACGTCAGGATCAGGAATCGTGGCTGCGCCTGCTGCCCTGGTCGTGTTGGATACCGGGAAGCCTTTTTGACATTTTCCTGGATTCATCCATACTTTCTCTTTTTTCAACACATCATTTCTGTCAAATGTTGTATTTGTACTATGTTGTTTATCCTGTACATACGACATCTATTGCACGTCTGTCCGTCCTGGGAGAGGGATCCCTCAGTTGCTCTCCATGAGGTTTCTTCCATTTTTCCCCCTTTAATTATGGGGTTTCTTTTAGGAAGTTTTTCCTTGTGCGATGCGAGGGTCTAAGGACAGAGGGTGTCTTAACCTGTACAGTCTGTAAAGCACACTGAGACAAATGTATAATTTGTGATATTGAGCTATACAAATACATTTGATTTGATTTGATCAAAGGAACAAGTCTGAGGCGCAACACCCCCCAACCGAACCCGTTTAAAAAATAAAAATAAAAATAATAATATATATATATTTATCCGCTCCCGACACATACACACACACATGCGCACACACCTCCAGTCTGAGAGCGAAGGAGAGGAGAGAACTACAACGTGCAAAAAAGTAAAAAATCCAACGCATTAAAAGCTAAAACAATACACAAAGTTGCTTGTCAGAATCAATTCAGAATTTGGTTTATTGCTAAGAAGATTTACACATACAAGGACTTTGCCTCGCTCTTTTTTTCAAATCTCAGATTTAACAACATATAAATAAACCAAACGCCCCCCAAAAACAGATAAACGCCCCCCTTTCAAAAATATTGCTTCCAGTTCGCCCAACATTCTCTGAACGCCCCCTGCATACTTATTGTGCGGATGCTTCTCTGCTAGTTCTTTCCCTGCTTGCCTCTGCTTGCATCTTTCTGCTAATATTCATTTAATTTTCACGGATATGCCCCCCTGCAAAGACTGCCTTGAACATTTACAGACGATTGCAGTACTTCACACAAAGGTATTTCATCTAGAAGAGAACGACACAACAATACAATGGACCCCAAAGGTGAAGCTACAACTTGCCCCGGAGAACAGTCATGAAAGTCACGTCTGGAAGCGAGCAAGAATTAAAACTGCTCCTAACAAAATAGAAGAACCAGACTTGACAGAAAGAGACTGGCCCCTGTTGCCATCCTGCCGGCAATGGCTCCCATCAATCCCCGCTTCACAATCGTGGATTGTAGCAGGGAAAACGGCAAGGAATGCCCCACCGCCACTGACGACTCTACAGCTGGAAAACAAATACCTACTGCTACAAACAAAGTTTGGATCGCTGCTGGAGGACCCAGCTCGCCTGTCAGTCCCGGGGCTCAGCAGGTGGCTATCAATTGCCTGTCCCCTGCACAAAGTGAACTTTATTGACAATTTCAATCTGTTCTGGCAGCGTAGAGGCCTTTTCAGAAGAAATGGACTTTCTCTCAACAGATCTGGAGAAAAACTGTTCGCTTCCAATATGGATCACGCCATTAGCCACCCAACTTTGGCTAAATGCAAGGAGACACCATCCCCCACACCACCAGATAACCACCATGATGACATCCAAACAACTGGAGCGAGTGACCTTGCTGCAGTACCAGCTACAACAAGCCTGCACACCATGGATCCCAGTCCCTCAACTCCACTGCCAGACATGGATGAAGTTGAAATTCTGTGGAGTAGCATTGAGACATGCTACCTCCTCCCCTCCCCCTCCTCCTCATCTTCCTCTCCCTTCCTCCTTTTTAACGACAGGATGAACAAATTGGTGAAAGGTGGTCTTAAACTGACACCTCAAATAACGCCCCGCTCTAAACCATCATGCCCCACCATCATCTCCCATTCTTCTCCCCCTCCCAGACATCCCCCGCACCTCCACCTCGGCTTATACCAAAAGCTCGCTCATGGGCACTCAAGGACACCACCCCCCCCCAAACTGGTTACCAAACTGTTCTAATATGTCATGCCGTTTTTTTCTTGACTACTACCAGATAAATAATTAGCACTTAGCATGCCCTGCGTCTGGTCATCTTAGATATATCAGTGCACAGCCAGGACCAGATTTGACTCCTGTCACAGACTCCCTGCAGCTGAAAGTGTTCTGAATGTCAGATTACTGGCTAACAAATATTTTTTGATTAATGAGATGATAGTTCAAAAAGAACTTTCACTGTATGTTTCTAGTTTCTGGTTAAACAACATTACTGGTGTGGCAACACTGACTGAGACGTGTCCTCCAAATTATAAATATTATCAGGCAGTGAGGAAAAATAAGAAAGGTGGATGGATTGCCGCTTTCTTATCAGTGTCGCTTGTATGTAATGACATTGACCTGGGTGAATTTACCTCATTTGAATATCTTGCTATTGATATATCTTTGCTCATCATCACATTGTACAGTCCACCAAAATATTCAGCACTATTCCTACAGGAATTCTCAGAGCTGATTTCACTCAGCATTACTAGATGTGAAATATTAATCCTGCATGGAGACCTAAATATTCACTTAAATAAGAAGAATGATCCCAAGACTATTGAACTTGAAAAGTTACTAGACTACTACGATCTAAAACAAAATATCAGTGAATCCACTCATCAAAAATGGTAACATGCTAGACTTAGTGATAACGACAAGGCTGGACATCGATAAGGTCTCAGTAATCGAATTACCAATATCTGACCATCACTGTGTGTTTTTTGATGCTAACCTAATCTTAACAAAGACCAAAAGAGAGACAGTAGTCAAAAAAAGAATACTAGACACAGCAGAGGAAACATTCTCTAACATCATGAGATCATTTGAGCCATGCTCAGACTGCTCCTTAAATCTCATGGTTGAAAATCTAAACCACACCTTGTCATCTACCCTGGATACTGTTGCTCCATTAAAGGTTTAAAAGAAATCCACTGACAGAATCTCCCCATGGTTAAATAACAGCAATGTTACTCAGACTAAGAGGATTTGTAGAGCAGCTGAACGAAGATGGAGAAAAACTAAGCTCACAGTTAACTATAATATCTACAAAGAATCCATGACTGCCTACGGTAAAGCAATGCAGCTGGCAAGAAAGGATTACTTTTCTAAGATAATCACAGGGAATGTTGGAAATTCTAGAATACTATTCTCGCCCCCACCCCTCCGCAGTCCTCTGCATCAAAGTGTGAAGAACTCTCATTGTTCCTCAATAATAAAATAACTTAAATCAGAGCCAGCATCACTTATGATGCAGACACAGAGAACATCTGCAAACATTGTGATGTAACCATGGGAACATTCACCTGCATCACATTAACTGAGCTTCTTAAAACTGTGATGGAATGGAACTCCTCCACCTCTTGTGTTGACCCGATACCTACAGCATTCTTTAAGTGGATATTCGACAGCATTTCAAGTCACGTCCTAAATATTATAAACACGTCTCTTCTAACGGGCATCTTCCCAGACGCCTTCAAAACAGCCGTTGTAAAACCCTTGCTAAAGAAACCTAACCGACTGACAGTAATACGCTGACCAACTACAGACCAATATCTAACCTTCCATTCATTAGCAAAATACTAGAAAAAATAGTCTTGGTCCAAATAAACTCCTTTCTTAAAGAAAACAACATCCTGGAGGAATTTCAATCGGGCTTCAGAGCATGCCACAGTACCGAAACTGCTCTGACTAAAATAATTAGTGACCTCAGACTAAACTCTGATACAAACAAGGTCTCAATTCTTATCCTGCTAGACATGAGCGCAGCATTTGACACGATCGACCATGACATCCTAATTAATCGTCTAGAAAAACTGGTTGGTCTTTCTGACTGCCTACTGGTTCAGAACATATATCAAAGGGAGAAAGTATTTTGTCAGGCTTGGAGATCATGTGTCAGAGAAGCATGATGCCCACTTTGGAGTTCCACAAGGAAGCTGCCTCGGTCCATTACTGTTCTCCCTATACATGCTACCACTGGGAGACATCATTAGAGAACACAATGTGTGCTTCCATAGCTACGCGGATGATACACAACTGTACATCTCTGCTGAACCAAATGATACTACAGCTATTAACTCCATCACCACCTGTCTGTCAGCAATAAATAAATGGATGAGCAATAATTTCTTAAAATTAAATGAGAACAAAACTGAAATCCTACTTGTAGGTCCTGTAACAAAAAGAGAGATGATGGTGAATAACATGGGGAAACTTACTCCTTTAATTAAACCTGAAGTTACAAGTCTTGGTGTTATCATAGACTCAGATCTAAGCTTGAAATCCCACATAAACAAGGTGACAAAAACATAATTCTTCCACCTTAGAAATATAGCTCAAATCAGACAATTTATAAATCAAAATGCACTCTTTACCAGCCTCCCAAAAAAAACACTTCAGCCAAAACACTGAAGCGAGGCTGCTGACTAGAACCAAGAGGAGAGACCACATCAGTCCTGTGTTAGCCGCTCTACACTGGCTTCCAGTATTTTTTAGAATTGACTTTAAGGTCCTCCTTCTTGTATACAAAACCCTAAACGGAACCGCACCAAGTTACACTGCTAACTCTCTAATAAACTATGTGCCCCCAGGAACATTACGATCATCCACTACTGGTTTATTAAATGTTCCCAGAAACATCCAAAAGAAAATTGGGGATGCAGCCTTTTGCAATTATGCACCAAAGCTATGGAACACTTTACCTGCGGACATTAGGGAGTCAAGCTCGCTCAATATCTTAAAAAGTAAGCTAAAAACATATCTTTTTACTTTAGCCTTTTAATAGTGATATTTTATATCTCTTTACTTTAGCCTTTTAATGGTGATATTTTATATATTTTTATCTTAGCCTTTTAATGGTGCCACTTTAAACTAATTTAGATGATTTCATAAATCTTTGCTATGCCTGGTTTAACATTGAATGTGTAAAGGTAACTGAGATAAATTTCAGAGTGTGTATTTTTGAAAAACCTGAGATCAAATAGACTGTTTTACCACGGGAAAAAGAGGAAGTTTCTCTGATAAATGGGTATTGGAGAAAAACTGGCTTTAACCGAAGGGAGTAAACCAGTTGAAAGGCCACAGGGGCCCATTGTTGATCTAATGCTTTCAAAATATGGCTCTGACAGTTTAAAACATTTACAAGAATGGTGTGATGAATGTGATTTCCCGGCAGTAGGGTCGTTAAGTACGGCACAGATGGGGAAACTAGGCATGATTTTTATTTTATACTATTTTAATTCTGCTATTTTTATAATGGTACTTCAGACTTATTTACACTGTGATTATTGTACTGTAAATGCTCTTATTCTGTCTAATCTTGTACTAATTGTTATGTTTTTGCTGTGAAGAACTTTGGGCTGCAATTCTTGTATGAAAGGTGCTATACAAATAAAGCCTATTACTATTATTATGTTAATATATTTTATAAGACATCTTTGAATAATTCCTGTTTTTATTCTTTTACTTCTCTTTTTACTTCAGATTCGTTGTCATCAAACTCCAAGAGACCATTTATTGTATCACAGTGGAGACAGTTCTGGTTTGCCCCTGTCACTTCATTTCTTGGCAATGTGCTGATATACTTCCTGTTCCTCTGCCTGTTTGTCTATGTTCTGTTGGTGGACTTCAAGCTTCCACCCCCTGACGGTCCTGCCACTCTGGAATTTGTGCTTTACTTTTGGGTTTTCACCTTAGTATGTGAAGAGATTCGGCAGGTTGGTTAAGACACTAGTCTGCAAACGCATCTCATCAATAGTTATAAAGTGCTCTGCAGTGTTTTGGGGCCTGAAAAGCCTTCAAACTCATGGATCTGTTACTCAAAAATCGATTGAACTTCATGTTCTCTCTGGAACCTGAGTCAACACACTCTATGGGCGCTTAATGCAGTGCTATTTTCATTTTGAATGCTAAATGATTACAACATCACCTAAAATACACATTCCTCTCACTGACACACAAGGTACACTGTATACTACACATCCATCCACATACAATATCTTAACTCTTATCTCTGGTTGACAGACCTTCTTTGTGGGCAGTAATTTTGTGCTCCAGAGGATGAGGAAATGCATCCAGGATGTGTGGAACAAGTGTGACCTCATATCCATTGCTCTCTTCACTTTGGCTCTGTGCTGCAGGTGACTCTTCTGACACACTGACAGGAGAATTTATACTGACCAATGTAACTCTGGATCCTTTATGTATTTGTGAAGACAGGCTCTAAAGCCACTCAATATACTTATAATATATCTAAGTTCATAATGTAGGTTAATATATTGTATGACATATTAGTGATTCACTGCACTGTTTTGTTTTCCAGAATGTTTCCCTGGTCATTTGAGTTTGGCCGAGCTGTGATGGCCATAGATTTTATGGTCTTCACACTACGTCTGATCCATATCTTTACCATCCACAAACAGCTTGGGCCCAAGATCATCATTGTTGGCAAAATGGTGTGTGCACACAAACTCACAAATTAATGAAAATGCAATGGGAAACAGAAACATCAGTTATGTCAAAGAGTTGTTTAACAGAAAGTTGGTGTGCCCTCAAGATACTTTTGAAAATACTTTAATACTTTTACAAAGAATTGCTTGTATGAAGTAGCTTTTTAGGATTTCACGAGAACTGATACTTCGGTAAAAAGTCAATGCCAAAATTCTGAGAATTTGTTTCAAGTAATTATTTTTCTACAGTACTACAGGTTCAATAGGTACCACAGGCACTGCCCGGGCTCGAGACTAATGGTGTCCCTGGGATGATAGAAATGTATTTGGGACGCAGTAAACTCACTATTGATTAGTCCAGGGGACGCACCCTATTTTTTCCCTAATTCCCTACATTAGGAAAAATTGTGAAATCGGTAGGAGGAAGGCTAGTTAATGCGAAGGTTCCATAGAGTTTTGTTATTTGCGTTCAAGCACTATTCTGTAAAAATTACTATTGGCTGAAGGTAAATTGTCCCATTATCATGATGTGTTCAAGTTCAACATTTTAGTTTTTGGAGAGAAACTTCAATAAATGTAATACTATTACTACTATCGAAATTTCTGATATTGTGACACCTCTAGTAGATCAAGCAGCTCCCAAAAAAATGAGGTGTGTCACAATAAGTAGGCATAGGTACCAGTGGCGGGCCATGTATTTTAGAACTAGGCCTCCAGTGCTATCCTTAAACTGCATTTGAATAACTTCAACATAGTGTCCTTCGACATTACCACCACAGTAACAAGTCTAATAAAATGCTTTATTCTTACTCCCACTGCCGCCGTGGCATTCTGTCCTCATCTCTGTAAATGTTTCAGTCCACAGTCCAAAAGTCTAAATTAATTGAAAAGACATAGATGTAATGATTTCCAAAAATCACATGTTTTTATGTAACAAAATATTATTCTGTATGCACTTCAGTATGACAGGATGCTGCATCACTAATAGAATATCACATATAACCTAAACAATGTCATTACCAAAGAAACAAGAACAAACTTGATCAAACGTGTAACACAAATAACGCAATCAGGATTCAACAGGCTTCCCCACAGATTCAAAGATTCACGCACACTCAAAGGCAAAGCCAGCTGCCATCAAATCTGAACAGCATCCATATGGCAGCAACAATCTAAATAATCAATAACCAAAAAAGTTACATCAAAATTCATTAAATTTACCAAAGCTGCTTGTCATTTCACTAAATAATCTGTCCTCCTTTCTTTAAAAACAGTCCGATGACACGCAAAGAAAGGCTTTGCCTGGACGTTAAAACAGCAAACAATTCTGTTTCTTCTCCTCTTCAGCTAAAGTGCAATAAAATAGTGTAAGAGAAACAAAGATGTAAATAAAATGCAGGAATAAGTAGAATATATACATATAAAACAGAAAATAAAATCTTAAATACTGTACAGAGGTATATAATATGTGGAATATGTGTGTACTATAAACATATGTAAATAGGGACACTTCAGAGAGTCTAGTGGTCTTGGCCAAGATGCTGCGGTACCGCCTGCCAGACGGCAGCAGACAGAACAGTTTGTTGCTGTGGTGATGGGGGTTTTTAATGATCCTGTGTGCCTTCTTCATACACCACTGGGTATAGAGGTCCTCATGGATGGCAGCTCCATGTGGTGATGTGCTGAGCAGTTTTTACCACCCTCTGTAGAATTTTAGGAGGTTTTACGTATCGGTTTAAGGGGATTACTGTATTCTGATCAATTAGTGATGCCATATACACAAAACTTTCATGTGTTTCATCAAAATCATAAATATATTTCATTCAAATGGGTCCTGTAGCATCTGGACCAGAAACGATATGACCGACTCATGACCTCACACCTGGGCCAATCGTACAACATCATCTATCTCTTGTCTCTCTTTACTTCCCTCAGACGTTTTCTTCTTCCTTTTTTTTCTGGCTGTTTGGCTCATGGCTTATGATTGAATATTCCGCAGAGTGTTCTACAGACCATACCTGCACATTTTTGGACAAATACCCATAGATGAAATGGATGGTCAATGACCTTTTAGTTCCCTTAATAATACACGTTTTTAATAAAGATGGGATTTATTTCACTGCCTCCATTGCATCACATAAGATTTAATTGGGTCTAATAAATTGGCAACTCAGTGTATAGGACTTCAGCTGCTATTGCTGCCAATCATAGTTCAAATTGATGTTACTCTTTTAAGGTGCTTGTAAATGTGTTGCATTGATCCTCACATGTTATTTTGGACATCTTCATTGGTCTTTCATCTAGCTGATAAATTGGTGGAAGTAAACTGTACAAACAATGCCACACGAATTGAAGCAGGAGAGGAGCCCTGTCTGAGCACCTATGCCAACTGGCTGGTTGTCATCCTCCTCGTCATCTACCTGCTGTTTACCAACAGTACTGGTCAACCTACTCATTGCAATGTTCAGGTACTCATTTGTTTCAGTTCCAATGTTGTTCTACTGATCAAACATATTTCAAAGATGATAAATTGTACTGTGTTGTGCAGCATGAAAACTCAATATATGAAAGCATTTTAGCTCTATGTATATCAAATGTATTTGTATAGCCCAATATCACAAATTATACATTTGTCTCGGTGTACTTTACAGACTGTACAGGTTACGACACCCTCTGTCCTTAGACCCTCGCATCGCACAAGGACAAACTTCCTAAAAGAAACCCCATAATTAAAGGGGGAAAAATGGAAGAAACCTCAGGGAGAGCAACTGAGGAGTGATCCCTCTCCCAGGACGGACAGAAGTGCAATAGATGTTGTGTGTACAGGATAACCAACATAGTACAAATACAACATTTGACAGAAATGGTGTGTTGAAAAAGAGAAAGTATGGATGGACAGAAAAATTTCAAAAAGGCTACCAGCAGGCGCAGCAACGATTCCTGATCCTGACGTAAACTTTATCAGTGGCAACCTGCCACATGAAACACAGAAACTCCGGGGCAGGATGTGTCTTATTTTTGATTTTTGATGTTCAACACAGACAAAACTGAAGTTATTATAATTGGCCCTAAACGCATTTTCTAATGACATAGAAGCTTTGGATGGCATTAATTTGGCCTCCAGCACCACTGTAAGGAATCTTGATCAGGATCTGTCTTTACACTCCCACATAAAACAAATCTCAAGGACTGCCTTCTTTCATCTACGTAACATTGCAAAAATAAGACACATCCTGTCTCAAAATGATGCAGAAAAACTAGTCCATGCATTTGTTACTTCAAGGCTGGATTACTGCAACTCATTTATCAGGTTGTCCCAAAAAGTCGCTTAAGACTCTTCAGTTGATCCAAAATGCAGCGGCACGTGTATTGACAAGAACAAGGAAACGGGATCATATTACTCCTGTATTAGCTGCTCTGCACTGGCTCCCGGTAAAATACAGAATAGAATTCAAAATCCTTTTTCTGACTTACAAAGCAATTAATGGTCAGGCTCCAGCATATCTTAAAGATCTCATAGTACCTTATAAACTAACTAGAGCATTGCGCTCCCAGACTGCAGGGTTACTTGTAGTTCCTAGAGTCTCTAAGAGTACAATGGGAGCCAGAGCCTTCAGCTATCAAGCTCCTCTCCAGTGGAACCAGCTTCCAGTTTGTGTTCGGGAAGTAGAGACCCTCTCCACATTAGGCTACAGTAGGCTAAAGACTTTCCTTTTTGATAAAGCTTATAATTAGGGCTGGCTCAGGATTGCCCTGGATCAGCCCCTAGTTATGCTGTTATAGGCTTAGACTGCCGGGGGACACCTCCCTATTCTCCTTCTCTTCCTCTCTCCTCCCCTCCGTCTCTCTTCTCTCTCTCTATCTGTATGCATTTATGTAAATGTATGTTACTAACTCATCATCCAGGGTATCATCACCGGAGTTTCTGTGTCTCATGTGGCAGGTTGCCACTGATAAATTTACGTCAGGATCAGGAATCGTGGCTGCGCCTGCTGCCCTGATCGTGTTGGACACCGGGAAGCCTTTTTGACATTTTCCTGGATTCATCCATACTTTCTCTTTTTCAACACATCATTTCTGTCAAATGTTGTATTTGTACTATGTTGTTTATCCCTGTACACACGACATCTATTGCACGTCTGTCCGTCCTGGGAGAGGGATCCCTCCTCAGTTGCTCTCCCTGAGGTTTCTTCCATTTTTCCCCCTTTAATTATGGGGTTTCTTTTAGGAAGTTTTCCCTTGTGCGATGCGAGGGTCTAAGGACAGAGGGTGTTGTAACCTGTACAGTCTGTAAAGCACACTGAGACAAATGTATAATTTGTGATATTGGGCTATACAAATACATTTGATTTGATAGAAATCACCAGACGCTGGGTTTGGTCCCTGGTGATGCTCTGCCAGGCCTCTACTGCAGCTGTCTTCACTTCCTGCTTGTTCTTTGGGCAGTTCTTCAGTTGTCTTCGGCAAGTGAAATGCATGCTCAATTGGATTCAGGTCAGGTGATTGACTTTGCTGTTGCAGAACATTTAACTTCTTTGCCTTAAAAAACTCTTTGGTTGCTTTCGCAGTATGCTTTGGGTCATTGTCCATCTGCACTCTGAAGCGCCGTCCAATGAGTTCTGAAGCATTTGGCTGAATATGAGCAGATAATATTGCCAGAAACACTTTAGAGTTCATCCTGCTGTTTTTGTCAGCAGTCACATCATCAATAAATACAAGGGAACCAGTTCCATTGGCAGCCATACATACCAACGCCATAACACGACCACCACCATGCTTCACTGGTGAGGTGGTGTGCTTTGGATCATGAGCAGTTCCTTCCTTTCTCCATACTCTTCTCTTCCCATCATTCTGGTACAAGTTGATCTTTGTCTCATCTATCCACAGGATGTTGTTCCAGAACTTTACAAGCTTTTTTTAGATGCGTTTTAGCTAACTCTAATCTGGTCTTCCTGTTTTTGAGGCTCACCAATGGTTTACATGGTGTGGTGAACCCTCTGTATTTACTCTGGTGAAGTCTTCTCTTGATTGTTAACTTTGACACAGATACACCTACCTCCTGGAGAGTGTTCTTGATCTGGCCAACTGTTGTGAAGGGCTTTTTCCTCACCAGGAGAAGAATTCTTCTGTCATCCACTACAGTCGTCTTCCATAGTCTTCAAGATCTTTTGGTGTTGCTGAGCTCACCAGTGCGTTCATTCTTTTTAAGAATGTACCAAACAGTTGATTTGGCCACACCTAATGTTTTTGCTATTTCTCTGATGGGTTTGTTTTGATGTTTCAGCCTAATGATGGCTTGCTTCACTAATAGTGACAGCTCTTTAGACTTCATATTGAGAGTTGACCTCAACAAATTCCAAAAGCAAATACCACACCTGAAATGAACTCTAGACCTTGTATCTGCTCCTTGTAAATGAACTAATGAGGAAACAACACACACCTGGCCATGGAACAGCTGAACAGCCAATTGTCCAATTGCTTTTGGTCCCTTAAAAAGGGGATACTGTCACGGACGTCAGGACTCAGAGATGGAATTGACAATAGTTTATTAGGCTCAGCCAGCGAGCAGATGGAAACACCATACAGACAGGGGAGGGGTGAACACAAGGATCAGGAACTCAGGAATACTCAGGCTCTAAGCACTGGAAAATAAGGAGACTGGCGTAAAAGCACAGTGAACTAAAAAGTACAAAACAGGGAGCGTCAAAACAAAGTACACGAGTCGAACTCGGAACAAACGAGAACCAACGGAGCAAACAGAAAACTGTACGATACCGGGATCAGGCAGACAGACGGGCAAAAGGCAGGAAAATCGCGTTGCAGAATCTGGGGAGGAAGTCCATGGGGTTTAGTCCACTTTGTACGAGGCCAGATGCGGAGTGAAGGGAGTGAGGAGACTTTATGCTGTGAACACAGGTGCTGGCAATCAGTATTCCGGTGATTGTGGATGCAGTGCAGGTGAGTGAGTGGAGACAGAGGGGGGCGTGGCAGGTGCGAGTTCAGGCACAGACGTGACATTACCCCCCCCTCCAGGGACCGCTCCAGCGGGCCGAGGGTCCCGACGTCGGAGTCGTCGTCTCGGCCTACCACGACCTCGGGGTGCTGGGAGGTGCGGGTGGTCTCGATGGAAGACCTCGAGGAGGGCCGGGTCCAAGATGTCGTCACGAAGGACCCAGGCTCTCTCCTCAGGACCGTAGCCCTCCCAATCGATGAGGTATTCAAGGCGGCCTCGATGACGTCGTGACGCCAGAATCTCCCTTATGGCGTAGACGGGACCCTCTTCCAGCAGGAGCGGCAGGGGGGGTTCGTTCACGCCAGGCTCTGAGGGAGAAGAGGGAGAAGTGATTGGAGGGTGATACGGTTTCAGGAGAGACACATGAAATACTGGGTGTATACGGTAGTGAGGTGGCAACTGGAGCTTAAAGGCGACCGCATTTATTTGCTTGATAATGGGAAAGGGACCAATGAAGCGAGGACTTAACTTGCGAGAGGGTAGTCGCATCCTGATGTCCCTGGTGGAGAGCCAAACTTTCTGCCCGACGGAGAAGGCGGGGTTAGGTCCCCGTCGGACATCAGCCTGGCGTTGGTGGCGTCGGACTGCCCTCTGCAGGTGGTGATGTGCCTCGTTCCAGACCCTCTCACTCTGCTGGTACCAGTGGTTAACAGCGGGGACTGTGGAAGGTTCGCACGTCCAGGGAAACAGTGGTGGTTGGTAACCGAGTACGCACTGGAAAGGGGTGAGCCCCGTAGTGGCCTGACGGAGGGAATTCTGTGCGTACTCGGCCCAAGGGAGAAACTGGCTCCAGCTGTGCTGATGGTTGTGGCAGAAGGTTCGTAGATACCGGCTGACCTCTTGCACTTTCCTCTCAGTCTGCCCATTGGTCTGTGGATGGTAACCAGACGTCAGGCTCACGGTCACACCTAGGCGCGAGAAAAAGACTCTCCAGAACCGGGAAATGAACTGTGGTCTACTACGATCTACTATAATGAAAATGCAGGTGAACCCATGTGATGGAGGCAGGTCTGTGACGAAGTCTACGCCTAGATGTGACCATGGTCTCTGGGGAATGGGCAGAGGTTGTAATTTGCCGGCTGGTAACTGGCGAGGAGTCTTCGCCATGGCGCATGCCGCGCATCCGGCTACGAACCTTCTGACCATCTTAGCCATGCCTGGCCACCAGAAGCGTTCCTGCAGGAGTGAAAGGGTTTGATTGGCCCCAGGGTGACCTGTGCCCAGTGAGCTGTGAGTAGACTCCATTACCTGATCTCGCAGAGTGGCTGGGATGTATGTCTTATTGGCTGGGGTGCCCGGCGGAGCTGGATCATCAACTTGGGCTTGAGTGATGTGTTCGTCCAGGGCCCATATGATCGGGGCAGCGATCAGGCGAGATGGTAAGATGCCCTCCGGCTCTTCGACGCACTCCGGCGCGTCATGGATGCGAGAGAGAGCGTCCGCCTGGATGTTCTTGGGTCCTGGACGGTACGTGAGGGTAAAATTAAATCGGGTGAAGAAGAGGGCCCACCTGGCTTGTCGGGGGTTCAGACGACGTGCCTGACGTATGTACTCTAAGTTCTTATGATCTGTGAGCACGACGAAAGGATGACGCGCCCCCTCTAGCCAGTGTCGCCACTCCTCTAACGCTAGTTTTACTGCCAGGAGCTCTCGATTCCCAATATCGTAATTTAGCTCCGCCGGGGTGAACTTCTTTGAGAAAAAGGCGCATGGATGGCGACGAGGTGGAACGCCCGAGCGCTGAGACAGCACCGCACCCACTCCCGTGCTGGAGGCGTCTACTTCCACTAGAAACGGAATGCTGGGGTCAGGCAGGGCGAGAATGGGTGCGGACATGAAGGTTCTCTTCAGCAGGGCGAATGCGGCGGCTGCCTCAGGGTTCCATAACAGGGACTTCGGCTTACCTCGGAGAAGTGTGGTCAGGGGAGCAGTAATCTGGCTGTAGCCCTTTAGGAACCGGCAATAGAAGTTGGCGAATCCCAAGAATCGTTGTAGCTCTTTTACCGTCTTAGGTGGGGTCCAGGTGTTGATGACCTCCACTTTCCCCTCGTCCATACTGATTCCGGAGGCAGTGACGTTGTACCCTAGGAAAGACATGTGATCAGAGTGGAAGGAGCACTTCTCAGCCTTGGCAAAGAGGTGGTGTTCACGGAGCTTGTGAAGAACGAGGGACACATGATGGGAATGTTCGGTCTCGTTCCGAGAGTAGACCAGGATGTCATCAAGGTACACTATCACAAACCGATGCAAATACTCCCGGAACACCTCGTTCATAAAACCCTGGAACACAGAAGGGGCGTTGGCCAACCCGAAGGGCATGACGCAATACTCGTAGTGGCCACTAGGGGTGATGAAGGCCGTCTTCCACTCGTCCCCCTCACGTATCCGGATCAGATTGTATGCACTCCGGAGGTCGAGCTTCGTGAACATCTGTGCTCCTTGCAGTTGTTCCAGAGCCGATGGAACGAGGGGAAGAGGGTAACTATTCTTGATGGTGATCTTATTTAAACCACGGTAATCAATGCAGGGCCGAAGTCCACCGTCCTTCTTCTTCACGAAGAAAAAACTAGAAGCAGCCGGAGAGGTGGAGTGACGAATGTAGCCCTGCTGAAGAGCCTCAGTCACGTACTCCTCCATGGCCTTCAGCTCAGGCAAAGCGAGGGGGTAGATTCTCCCACGAGGCACAGGCTCACCGGGCAGCAGGTCAATGCAGCAGTCCCCTGGACGGTGTGGGGGGAGGTGTGCTGCGCGCTGCGGGCAGAAGACATCTTTAAACTGGGAGTAGCGAGGAGGAATGTCAAGGCTGACCTGGTCGACGGGACTCTCGATGGAGGTGGCGTGCAGGCCAATACGTGCAGGAACAGGTGCGTAGCGTGAGGAATGGCGGCGTGCAGCAGTGCGGCGTGGAGTGACAGCAGGCAGGCACCGGCCGAAGCATCTCGGACCCCACCGAGTCACCTCTCCCGTCTCCCAGCACAGCGATGGAGAATGCAGGATCAGCCAGGGTCGCCCGAGGATGACGCAGTTGACCCCTCCAGTAGGAGAAATTGTATCTGCTCCCTGTGGAAAAGGCCGACTTCGAGCAGGACTGGAGAGGAGAGGTGCCGTACTTGCTTAGTGAGGGGGCGACCAGTGATGGTGTGGACAGAGAACGAAGTGGGGCTCGAGGACTTAGGCAGACCTATCTGCTGGCAGAGAGCCCCGGAGATGAAGTTGCCGGCGGACCCCGAGTCGATGAGAGCCTTGGCTGGAAAGGAACCAGAGGGAGTAGTCAGGGTTACCGGGACCAACAGAGGTTTACAGACAAAGACATCTTCTTGAAACGCACTCACCCGGGCTTGTGGGGGTCGTAGAGGACATGTCACCACGACATGTCCTCGCGCTCCGCAGTAAAGGCATAAGCCCTGAGTGATGCGGCGGCTTCTCTCCTCAGGGGTGAGTCTCAGGGAGTCCACGCTCATGGGCTCGGGCTCCTCTCCCTGGTAGGCGGGGTACCGGGCTGGCGCAGGGAACTGGGCGGTGGGCAGCGCTCGGGACTGGACAGTATGCAGTGGCTGGTCTTGTAGGCAATGTTCACGGCGGTTGGCGACCCGAATGGCGAGCTGGATGAAACATTCCAGCCCGACCGAGTCGTCATAACCGGAGAGATGGAGTCGGAGGGTTGGCTCTAATCCTTGCCTGAAGACGGTCAACAGGGCCGCCTCGTTCCAGCCACTTTCGGCCCCCAGCGTGCGGAACTGCAGGGTATACTCCAAAATCGGCGTACGGCCTTGACGAAGTCGGAGAAGGCGCACCTGCGTTGAAGTATCGCCTGGTGGTGCGTCGAAGACCTCCTTGAAGTGCTGCACAAAAGCAGCATAGGAAGCAGTGATGGGCCCGCTCTGCTGCCACACGGACTCTGCCCACTGGAGTGCTCTACCCTGGAGTAGAGAGACGACGAACGCCACCTTCGATCTCTCGGTGGGGTAGCGATTGGGTTCCATCTCCAGGATGAGGTCACATTGGAACAGGAATCCGCGGCACGCAGATGAGGAGGTCCCGGTGAACGGAGGCGGTCGCACGGCTCGGTCGGTGTGGGCGACCGGGGCAGGAGCAGGCGCTGGAGCGGGCATGGTGTTGACTGCGGCGAGGAGACCGCGACGCATCTCCTCGACGAGACCCTGGAACGGGTCTCCCGTGGCGGTGGGAGCGGGGGTGACAGAGGAAGCGGAGGTGGCTCCGCTGGCTGAATCCATCGTTTTGTAGATCTGGCCTTCTGTCACGGACGTCAGGACTCAGAGATGGAATTGACAATAGTTTATTAGGCTCAGCCAGCGAGCAGATGGAAACACCATACAGACAGGGGAGGGGTGAACACAAGGATCAGGAACTCAGGAATACTCAGGCTCTAAGCACTGGAAAATAAGGAGACTGGCGTAAAAGCACAGTGAACTAAAAAGTACAAAACAGGGAGCGTCAAAACAAGGTACACGAGTCGAACTCGGAACAAACGAGAACCAACGGAGCAAACAGAAAACGGTACGATACCGGGATCAGGCAGACAGACGGGCAAAAAGGCAAAAGGCAGGAAAATCGCGTTGCAGAATCTGGGGAGGAAGTCCATGGGGTTTAGTCCACTTTGTACGAGGCCAGATGCGGAGTGAAGGGAGTGAGGAGACTTTATGCTGTGAACACAGGTGCTGGCAATCAGTATTCCGGTGATTGTGGATGCAGTGCAGGTGAGTGAGTGGAGACAGAGGGGGGCGTGGCAGGTGCGAGTTCAGGCACAGACGTGACAGATACCACGTATATAATGTATTTTAATTCCTCCACCATTCATCTGATTTGGATGTAAATACCCTCAAATTAAAGCTGAAAGTCTGCACTTAAAGCATATATTGATTGTTTAATTTCAAGTCCATTGTGGTCGTGTACAGAGCCAAAATTATGAAAATTGTGTCAATGTCCAAATATTTATGGACCTAACTGTATATCATCATATAAAGTCAGTCATGGAGTCCCGCAAGGTTCTGTACTTGGACCTATTCTATTCACCATATGTTTCCTGTATTATAAGGAACCACTCCATAAACTTTCATTGTAATGCAGATAATACCCAGTTATATCTATTAATCAAGCCAGATGAAACCAATCATTAGCGCCTTGAGATTGCTTTTAGCTTTGAAAGGCGCTTTATAAATAAAATGTATTATTATTATTATTATTATTATTATTATTTATTAATCAATTAGCTAAACTTGACGAGTAACTCTGGATGGCATTAACTTGGTCTCCAGCACCACCGTAAGGAATCTCTGCGTTATCTTTGATCAGGATAGGTTATTTAACTCCCACATAAAACACATTTCAAGGACTGCTTTCTTTCATTTACGTAACATTGCAAAAATCTCAAAATGATGCAGAAATATTAGTCCATGCATTTGTTACTTCAAGGCTGGATTACTGCAGCACCTTATTATCAGTTTGTCCAAAAAAAGACTCCAAAATTCTGCGGCACGTGTATTGACAAGAACTAGGAAACAGGATCATATTACTCCTGTATTAGCTGCTTTGCACTGGCTCCCGGTAAAATACAGAATCTAATTCAAAATCCTTCTCCTGACTTACAAAGCAATTAATGGTCAGGCTTATTTTAAAGATCTCATAGTACCTTATAACCCAACTGGAGAATTACACTACCAGAATGCAGGGTTACTTGTGGTTCTTAGAGTCTCTAAAAGTACAATGGGGGCCAGAGCAATCAGCGATCAAGCTCCTCTCCAGTGGAACCAGCTTTCAGTTTGTGTTTGGGAGGCAGACATCCTCTCCATATTTGGGAGCAGGCTAAAGACTTTCCTCTTTGATAAAGCCTATAGTTAGGGCCTTGGTCCAGCCCCTAGTTATGCTGCTATAGGCTTAGACTGCCGGGGGACTTACACCTCTCTCCTCTCTCCCTCTCTATCTCTATGCATTTATGTCCCTTAAAGGCATGTTACTAACTCAGCATCCGGGGCATCATCCCCAGAGTTTCTGTGTCTTTCATCTGGCAGTTTGCCACTACTAAAGGATCAGGAATTGTGGCTGTGCCTGTTGCCCTGGTTCTGCCGGACGATAATGTGGAGGCAATGGGAAGCTTTTTTGACATCATCCTGGATTCATCCTTTTTTTTAATATGATCACATCATCATTTCTGTCACCTAGATGTTGTATTTGTACTATGTTGTTTATCCTGTACACACGTCATCTATTGCACGTCTGTCCTTCCTGGGAGAGGGATCCCTCCTCAGTTGCTCTCCATGAGGTTTCTTCCATCTTTCTCCCTTTAGTTGTGGGGTTTCTTCAGGAATTTTTCCCTTGTCTGGTGCAAGGTTCTCAGGACAGAGGGTGTCGTATCCTGTACAGTCTGTAAAGCCCACTAAGACAAATGTGTAATTTTGTGATATTGTGCTCTATAAATACATTTGATTTGATTTGATTTTAATGAGAGCAAGGAGCTCAGATAACTAGAAAGAACCTCACAACAGAAGCAAGCTCCTTCACATTGAAAGGATCCAGTTGAGGTGGTGCGGGCATCTGTCCAGAATGGCAAAATAGACACAGCAATGTCTCCAACTGATGAAGGATCTCTACGGATATCCAGGAACATGTACATTCATGTGCGTTTTCTACTTTTTCCCTCATTCCAGTCACTTTTCTGATCTTCTCTGTCCTCAGTTCTGGAGCTGCGGGGCAGAAAGGCCAGCTGCCTCAATACATGGGAGGCTATCCAGAAAGAAAACCTCCTGTCAGCGCAGAATAAGCGGCAGAGGAAGAGTGACACAGCACGACTTAAATGTACATCTCTCAAGTAAGTTGCCTCTGTTATTGTGACTTTATATAATGTTAAACAATATGAATGTGTAAGAGACATTTCCTTCTCAAAGTTAGAACTGACTATTAATTTCATATACAATCAAATTTGACTGGCAAAAAGAAATGTGGAATATAGAACCCAGCCAATACGCCAGCATTAAATTATTTAATATATTGGTATTGCCGTATATGTCAACCAATAACTAAAAAGTATGTATTTGTACTGAAATCTCATGCATGTTTGAGAAATGGTGTCTTCATTACATAGTTGGTCCACTGTCACTGACAATTTAGTTTTCCATTGTAAAATGTCCTGCTCATAATACCTTATTTTCAGTGATTTTCTAATATTGTGTGTTCGTTACGCCATTGATCCTGGTATTATTTTCCCTTGTGAGTCTGTGTGTGTGTGTCATCATGGCAAAATGTGTTTCTGGAGATACCTACGGTTTGAGTATTGTGTTTATATTTCTGTCCATCTGTCTGTCTGTCTGTCTGTCTGTCTGTCTGTCTGTGGACAGATGTTGTTTCCACAATACGCAACCGTGCAAGATGCAGTCACAAAATTTAACAGATGTGTAGTTGAGATCAAAATAAAGGTTGAGTTTGAAGATGGACGTGGTCCGAGCAAGGAGGGGCCATTTGGCCCCTACTCGCCCCACTTAAGCCCCTGGTCCAATTTGGCATCACAAAACTTTACAGATGTGTTATTGAGATAAAAATGGAGGCTGAGTTTGAAGATTAGTGTAGTCCGAGCAAGGTTGCCGGAAGTAGGGGGGAAGGAAATTGGGAAGGGGCCATTGGCCGCCCACTTTACGGCCCTGGCCCAAATTGGCTTCACAACTCGAGTGATTCTATGCCAAAAATGGTCTCTATCATTAAATGTTACTGACATTTAATGCATTAAATCACATCTTTCATTGAGGTTACTCTTAATGTCACCTTTGCTTATACTGTGGAAGTGTCTGAAGTTGTTTTGTAAACATTTCTGCACTCAGACTGCCATGTTTACAGCAAGTTTATTTGTGTGTGTGTTTGTTTCTGCAGGGTAGACAGTGTGCTGAAGCAGATGGCAGAGATCCGTGACCACGACCGAAGGTTGCAGCTGCTGGAGACAGAGGTCAGCAATACCTTAATGCACATGAAATATCTACTGAGCTATAGATATCTATCTATCTGCACCAGTCAGTTAAATCCTCCTAGAATCACAATCCAAGTTCTTTTCAAGGCCAGAAAATGTGGTGTTGTTGTACCAATTAATTCATTATACATAGTCTTTGTATCGAATTTGAGATATCTCTTACAAGGAAAAGGCCCTGTAAAAGGCTTCATCAGCCCAGAGTATTCAAACTATAATATATAAAATATTCAACAGTTTGTCAAGTCATGGCTGTTTATACTGGCCAGAATATTATATTTATTATAATGGTCATACAATCCTATAATGCTACCTATTGGGGATGGGGGTGGGGGTGGTGTGTCTGGTTTCCCTGCAGCTGTTGGCTCTGCTTGCTCAGCACTCATCCATCTATGTATCTCTCTCCCAGCTGGAGTTCTTCTGCAGCGCCCTCTCCTGGATGACAGACGCTCTGTTTCAGAGTAATCTGATAAAGGCTGGCCGCCCCCCTCCACTCCTCAGAGGTAAAATCACTGCACATCTAACCATAACTCCTTACAGAAAATTCTGTTTAGTTTTTTGTTTTCAGTAATCCATTGGGATAGGCAATATGTATAAGTCGCACCATATCACAGGTTGGACAACAACTGAAGTTATTAATATGATGATGTGACGAGATAAGCAATAAATTAGGATGTCATTAAATTTGCATCCAAATGGGATAAAAATATAACACAATATTATAACTAATTGTTTTATGATTAAGTGGTGGAAATTTATTTTAGTTCACCCCTCTCCTTTCCTCCACTCTGTCTCTGACTGTAGGTGTGTGTCGCCGCCCTTTGCGAAGTACAGCAGGAGGAGGGAATGTGAATAGCAAAGCAAAGCAAAAAAAAAAAAATTGTAATAACCCCCTGGGGCCATTTTGTCAGAGAATTGTGTTTGCTATACTGCTAATCATGTAATTTGTTTAACTTTGTTGATTTGATTTGTCCCATTTAAATTGGGACAAATAATAGTTTTGTTTTTTTACCAGTAGTGCTGGCATAAATTGTTTCTGCCTGAAGTCTGAAATGTTCAAATCCTACGCATAGGGGCTTTAAAGGTCTGAGCTTTAAGCCTCAGATGAGACCAGAGTGGCTTGTTAGTATGTCCTCCAAGTTGATTAATTTAGACGATTATCAATATTTATAAGATAAAATACATGGTCACAACCTTTTCAGAGCTGCACTAATCAATATATTTTATATTAGCAATGGATCACTATAATGTGAAAGGTGTCACAAAGAAAAAAATACCAATTCTGTAGTTTCCTGAAGAGCTTTTTAGCCTGTTTTAGCTCTTTTTTGTTTTGTGTCTAGTCTGCAACCTAAATAACATTTTCAACCTCCTTTATCCAAAGTTTCATCCAATCCTTAGTACAGTATGAATGTGTGTTTCAAATGGTACCTGTCTGATATGTGTGGGTATTGACTGGTTTCTAACACCAGCACAAATCTAAACTAAGGTAAAGGTCGTAAATAAACGTAGGGTCAAAGTAAATAGGCTAATGGTACATGTGCCTCTTGCATGTTACACGGCATACAGACACACACATACTGTCGCGCAAATGTATCATATCGTCTTCTGGTTATATTTTGTCTCTATAAAGTTGTTATCTGACCTTACAGTGACAAACCCTGTATTTTCTCTTGATGTAATACACATGTCTGATGTCCCTGTCTGCTAGCATTTGACAGACTATCAGGTGCCACTTTGACCATCGTCAGGCAATCAGCAGACTGATAACAGTCGTAATTAACATCTGTGATTCTCTGAAAGAAATGTGTATTATCTGATCCTGCCCATGCAATTCTATTATATAAATGACTTGTGTTTCTGTATACTCAGGTTCAGATACTTGTAACACACATTGTTGCAGGTTATCTGTTCTTTCAGCTGAAACTGAATTGATTCTGTTGAACACTTTGGACTCTTCATTAAATAACACCAAAGCTCTAACTTCTATATTTATTAATTTCTTACCGGAAGGGGATTAATTTTTGAATTACCACCACAGTTACTGTGTCAAAAAGAAAAACTTTGTTATATAGATTTACATTTTGTTAGTAATTCTACCTTCCTCTGATCATTGTAAGATGTACATATTCGGGTTATTTTCATATTTTATGCGTTATCTTATATTTAACTTCTTTACTAGGTTACAATATCTAACAATCAGTTATAATGCTTTAATTAGACGATCAATGATTATTGAGCTTGACTACACAAATCATTGATTAGTATTTTAAGTTTCCTTTGATTGTAATTGTATTTTATATTGAATAGTTTTAATGAGACGGGGCTTGTATCCCCCAGATCCCAAAGTGTTTGTCTTTGTTTCTCCGTTGGAGTGTAACTGTCAGCCGTTAGTCCATCAATACTATCAAACACACAACGCAGAGACTGTAACCACTATCAGCACAGCAGTGAAAACAGTTTTAACGGGCCATTATGAACACTGTATAAAGAAGAGGAAGATACCCGTTACACTAACAAAAAACGGGACAATGAAGTGATAGTATGTCATACACTATAAGTGACCAAATGTCCATATGGTTGAGGTCAGACTGTAGATGAATATACTGTATACGATACAGTATATACAGGCAATGGGTGTGTTATACTGTATATGTCATGTCTCGCCAAGTTTGTTAAAGTTTTCATGTTATTTCAGTTATTTGATTTGATTTCCTTGTCAGATTTAGATTGTTAGTCAGGTTCATCTTTAGTATAGTTCATGTTTATTCTTAGTTGGGTGTTTAGTCACGTCTTGTCTGTCATTCATCAAGTCACCGTGTCTTACGTTCATTCTTATCAGTCACTGTCTGTCATTGCACTTACTGTTTTATTTTGTACCTACCTCTTGTCCTTCATTCCAGATCCCTTTATTTCCTGCCTTTGTGTGGTTTCCCGCCATCGTCAGCGTCTGCTCCACCCCTGATTGTTTCCACCTGTGCCCACTCACCTCATGTATAAATAGTCCTTTCTCCCCTTGTCTTGTGCTGGTTTGTCTTGTTATGTCCCTGTGTCATGAACCAGTGTATCAGCAGTATCTTGGAATTTTTGGTATATGCTTCTTGTGAGTGTTTTGCAAGTAAAGTATTTTATTTTACACTTCACATCTGTCACTGGTGTCGTGCATTTGAGTCCTCCTACCCTGTATCTGAGTTTGTTACAGTATAGTAAGAATCTGGAATTAAATGTTTTTCCATAAGACAGGATGGCTCAGTAAAATGTGTTGCCTATGTTGATGAGGTGTTGGAAGTGTGAGGTTCCTCCTGCACTACTTCATCTAACTAGTTCACTGTGGCTGGATCTGCTAACAAACGGTGTCATCACATGGCTGTGTCCAAAATCACTCCCACCCCCTTAAACTTTACCCTACAAAATAGATACTCAATAGTTAATTCTAGAGCAGTCTTTCTCAAAGCTGGGGTCGGGACCCGAAATAAGTCGCTGCACTGAGTGAAATGCATAACATTGCCAATTTTGTATTAATATTTCTCATCAAAATAGAAGAAGAGTGTTCTATTGTGCTACATCTGTTCAGCTCAGATGCTGTTCGTGAGAGTGATGATTTTTAATGATAATATCCTCTCTGTCATTTACCAGGCATTCATATGGAACAGTGCATGTCTGGTCAGCATCATTTAAAAATAAATCAGTAAAAAAAAAGGTGTCAGGAATGGAGAGTTGTGAGAGGGTTGAGAAATAGAAAGGAGAGTAAAACTTGTTTGTTCATTTAAAAGTGTTACACTTTGTACATATTTTATGAGGTGGTGACAAACTTAACAATATTGCTGTGATGTACTTTTATATTGAAATAAATATTTCATATATTTTATGCACTTACAAATTTTCATTATTTTGCGTCACAGATCCACAGTACTATCCAAAACAAACTGCTTTAGTGCACAATATAATTCTTAATTTCTGAATGTTCATAATCATAGATCTAGATGGTGTGTTATGATTCTTCACTTACATTAACATCAATAAATGATGAGTTGAACCATAAGATACTTTACTGTTCCAGTGCAAATTCCATCTCACAGGTATCACTCCACTGACATACCACCTAACCTGTTAAGGTGTACTGGCCTGTGTGTCTTCACTGATGTGTTTGAGTTTACGTCTCCCACGTTTTGACAGCACTTAATCCAAGCCCAACACAATCGCTGTAGCTCTGTAGCGCTGTGAAACTTAAGACAATAGACTTGAAGCATAAAAATGCACTTTGGGTCACTTTAAGTGCGTACAGCGTGAGCAAACAAGTCGTTACACGGCATGTGTCCCCAGGCTTCTATTGTTTAAAATAAGGGAAATAAATAGTTACCATCCCCACAGTGTACATGTATAGCCTCAATACTGCAGGTCAAAAAAGGGCAAGCCAGCCAATTCCAATTAGAATAATTTTTGCAAAAAATAACTATTTTTCAAAAATGCTTAGGGCCAATTGCTAACGCATCTTAACAAATAACATAATAACAAATCTTCATCCTCAAAGAGCAACATAAAAGCACCTGAAGATCTTGTTTTTGACAAGTGGTTTCACTTTTCAAATTGCTGCAGTGTTGTAGAAGTGGGTCTAGCCATCAGCAACCAATAAGCCACCAGCAGGTCATTAGTGACATTGCCCACTCCAGCACAGGCTTCAGCATTTATCTTAGGCAGCCACTTGACAACTTGGGTTTAACTTACTGTGGCCAGGTGTATTCATTTCCACCATAACTGGTTTGAAATTTTGGAGCGCAGCTGCCACAAGAGCATTAGATTTAACAGCTTGTGCCCCCATCTCACACAACCTGTCCATTTTGACCACCCCATCCCCATCTTCCTACTTCAGCACCTCCTTTAGTAGGTTGGAAAAAGTTTAGAGTTCTGCTGAATAATCTGTTTTAGTAGCACTAAATTACGAATATTCTCTACAAATTGATCATGTAAACTAAATTCTCTTCACCAGGTCAGCTTGATATTACAGTGGTTGATATCATTAGCCAAAAGTCTGTATGAATAGTCACCGTACCTCTTCCTTAAGGCCAAATGCTGTTTTACACTTTTGCACTGAGATATCTCAGTATTTTTGATGACTTCATGGATTTCATTAATCATTTCAGACCTTTTTCATTTAAACATTTTTTTATTTCCTGAATTAATATGTAATATTATTATATGGATGACCCCACATTCACATATAAATACTGTACTTTACAAATAAATTCAGTCTTATATTTGTTTTTGTATTTATATTTTTTTTAATAGTAAATATACCCAAAAACCTTCCAACTTGTCTGTATGTTGTTTCATGACAGTTGCAGAAATGAGAAATGACCTGGAGACAATAAAAGTATTTAAATCAATTGAAAAACAATTATTAATACTAACTCAATAACTGTGAGTCTCCCCGGACTTCACAGACAGCAGGAATAATATCTACAGGTTTACAGGCAGCAGTTTAGCTATGACTTAGTCTACTGTCTGATTCTGGTACATGACCAAATGTGGTGAGCCTGAAGCTTCTAGTTGGCCTCTCACCAAGTGTTGATGGCAGCAAGTCTGGAGCAGAGCTGGTATCAGCAGCAGTCGAGTCGACTCAGTTCGAATCTAGTTGAGTTTACAGGTTTGTAGTACTGAACGGTCACAGCACTGAGCACATACAGCTACAGAAAGCCCAAAGAAGAAAACATGAATTCGGTCAGTCATGACCCAATACTGCTTGAAGCTAGACTTTGTCACACAGCACAGTGTGTATTTGTAACACTATTCAATGTTTTATAATCTTCCATTTATATGGCTAGCAGTTAGCTTGGTACCCTATAAGAGTGAATAAGACAAGAAAAGCTGAGAGCTTATCTCATATGGATTCCTGGAGGCAGTATGTACCAGTGCAGACCTGGCACAAATAAGCAAAAGTATCAGTAAAAACAAAAGGTTTTCAAGCAGAACTATGTCTGAGCTTTAAAGGAATCTTCTAACTCCCTTATACACATACACACACACACACACACACACACACACACACACACACACACCAGTCCCCTTAGGTAACTGTATCGTGGAAAATGATTTCCTACTTTAGACAGTCCAAATATGGAAAGAGCTTGGGTTGGATGTGGCACCGGATCAGATTTAGGGAGGCAAATGAGTCCTGTGGGGGATGTCAGATCTGGTTGATGAATAGGCCAATGCAGTGCACTTGCTGGCATCTCTTCACCTCACAACACCCTTTCCGACACCATAAATAACACCTATTCTTTTCTTTTTACCCAGACATGTTAGAGTTAAATGAGGTCCTGTGTTACAGGTCTTTACTCAGATGTCAACATCTGCCCTAAGCTAAAGCAGACAGGCAAAGAGTCAGATATGCATCATCTATTATTCCATTATTCCATTTTATTTTTATGGGGAGGAGTAATTAAACAGTAGTGGTAGTAGTAACTAAATGGGTCAAGTGGGTCAATGCAGGCAGAGTCAGTGGTCCAAAGTAAGAGAGAAGAAATGTCTTTGGCATGTCTGAGCTCATCTCCACTTTCAGCCACTTTGCAGTCTTCATCTCGATCTGATCTCTTCTCTCATTCTGTCCTTTGCTCTTTCCAACTCAGCTGTTTCTCACTGCCACTAGTCTATCACCATTAGAAACTTCAATACGAACTTATTCTCAAACCTGTGCTGTTGTACCAAAGATTATGCTCTGTCTAAAGCTTTAAATAGTGACTGATAATGGTGGTGTTGTAAGTTCTAATAGGTTAATACAAGGCTAAGTCTCCTCTATGTCAAATATGCCAGTCAAGTCTTCACTT
>NC_041362.1:23408978-23432536 GCF_900634415.1 Cottoperca gobio
GCTGATGATTTTTCAGACCCTCAGGGAGAGAGTGTTTGGGAAAAGAGAGAAACGTCTCTTTTTATAGAGGTAAAAGAGCGAAAGCTCTGTCAGATTGTCAAGAGACGAAATGGTTGTCTGCTTTTTTCTCTTGTTTAGCAAAAATTTGATTTTGTGATGAGTGTGAACATATATGTGTGGAAAATATGACAATCACCACTGTCCACATGTCTTAAACCCTACTTTCATTCATTAAATAAATCAAATGATCATAAAATGCCTTAATGCAAATCTGTTACCAAAGACTTGTATACGTGTAATAACAATGCATGGAGAGCATCATTACTTTTATCAGAGGCCTGTAAACATGTGTTTGGTAATATTGCTTGTATGAGCACCTGAATGCTGAGCTACAGACATTTGAAACCTGTGAGTATCTGTTCTGACCACAGCATGTTCTATATGAACTGTGTTTTATAAATGCTTGTCTGGGAGATTAAAGTAGTTGGGCACTATGACTGAAACAGTCTGAATTAGTCTGATACAGATTTTAACATCTAGGAGAAGCATTTTCTTTGGTGATTTAAAATAAATAAATAACCACGTTTCCAACAAACCATTGTAGTAATGGTAAAGTCAACCTGTGAGGGTGTAATGGTCAAAAAATGACTTCCAAAGTGTGAGTGTTACTGGTGATAACAAATGTGATAACTTTCTTATTGTGTCAAAAAGTCATTTCCAACATATTTGTAGGTCTATATTAAATGTGTCATAGTGGTGAAATGTGCTGTATAATTAAGTGCATTTACTGAAATACTGTACTTAACTACAATTATGAGGTACTTATTTGCCACATTATCCTCCACTACATTTATCTAACAGCTGTATTTACATTACAAAATAATATTTTACATCCAAATCATATCGTGAGTTTATGTAAAATAGGATACATTGTTATATATTTAACTATCTCACCACCTATCACATTAAAAATTAAAGGTTAATGAGTAAGTAACAATATTCCAATATTATAATATGCAATAAAAGAATATGAACAGGCACCATTCTGCTGCATAATTAATGGTTCACTTTGATACTTTAAGTACATTTGCTGATAATTACTTAGATACCATTTTGAATGCAGGACTTTTACTTTGAGTATATTTAAATTGTGCTATTGCTAATTTTACTAAAGTAAAAGATCTGAATATTTCTTCCACGACTGTTGGTCACCATGAGTTTGGTTTAAGTTGAACATGAACTTAAACTGAAAATGAATTCCAAATTACAGTATTAAGTCAAAAATGAAATTAATGAGCTCATCAAATTAATGAGATGAGCATAAAAATAGAAGCACCTTTAACACAATGCAATGTAATGCAATTGCCTTACAAAAGCAGTAAAATGTTGCTTTTGTCGAGACTGCGTGTTTGTGTTTTGACTAACTTCTATTACGTGGCACTTTCGAGATTTCACATTGTGCTGAAGTGGTTCTGGACTGCAACAGTGCAACTGTAACTGAAGCATAGTTCACAAGGGGGGACCCAGAGCAAGAATTAGCTGTTCCCTCCACTATCTGTTCCCCAATATCTGCCCATCATGGAAAGTTGACACAGCTCCAGATACCAACCTATTCTATAAAGGTGCTTTTAATATTTTGTCTAATGTAATTCAGATCAAAATCTCAGTCATCTCAATCTCAATCTCAGTCAATCAAAAATCAGCACAGATGCATCTCTGTGCTGACACACTGTGTAAACAACAGTGAAAAAGGTTGTTAGAGGACTGACTGCTGACAGTGAACAGGGGTTTCTATTTTTCGGTTACTCTGTATACATGTACACAGTTTGTAATTCGCATAAAATGCGGCCTGTATTATAAGACTAACAGGGCTATTCTTAATATTTGATATTCGTGTGATAATTCTATACCTTATTTCCCTGAATTTGAGTTAAATTCAGAATTACAATTTTATTCTGAGAGTTAACTTTTTTCTCAGACTAATCTGTAGGAAAGATAAGTTAGAAATTCCACACGCTGTCCTTTTACTTGCAATAAACTTTATAAAGAAATACAACATTTCGCTCAGTGTGAAGGAATTTTTTCTTCTCTAGCCTCCTACGCAGCTGTCTACAAAAAATTGAAGGTGTGGTAAAATGATTCCATTTGCTAAAAAACAACAACAACAAATAAATATACATACATGTACATCACAAAATATTTACTGCAGTTAGATTTGTGTAATCCTTTGGTCTGTTTTCAGTCACTCCCTATGATCCCAGTCCTGTGAAACCCCAGACACATTCATATAATATATTTTTTGGCTTTGTATGGGCTTCATTTGTCTTTTAAAAGTGTAGTCTAAATTTGATGCTACTCACTTACTGAGAGCTATAATCGGCAGGCAAACCACTATCACTTTATGTCCAAATTAAAAATAGTTCAACATGACATTTAGCACTGCTGAGTGTTAGATCATTTCAAATATTTTTGTCATATATTTCTATTAATATTATGTGCAGATGATGAAGATGATGAAGATGATGATGATGACGACGATGAGGATGGTGCTTATCACAAGGGCTCTGTGTGCTCATATTGTGAATTCTGTGAGGTATGTCTGAAATTAAATGTAGTCATCAAAATGATAAGTAAAAAACAAAAAACATGACAATGTGTAGTGATGGTGACCAAATGAGTTAAAGCTTTTCACAACTGGAACAGCTGGGATTTGTTTCATTACATATTGAAATTGAAGTAGTACACATGAATGCAAACCAGTCCTCTGCACATGCCCACTCTGTAGATTCTGTTATGTACAGTATGATACTTTCTAACTCTGCCCTCTCTAGGTTTCTCTATAACTAAATGTGTCTTCCTCCAGCACTGCGGCAACTGTGATAAATGTCCGTGTGAAGACGGAGACAAATCTGAACACTGTGATGACTGCAAGGTGAGAAAATACACATTATGTGACATTTGACTTCTGGTCAGGAAAATATGTTAAAGTAATGACCCTTTGCCTGAAACACCCTTAAAGGTGAACACAGGGGTGACTTCTTGACTGTCTGTAGCACCACCATCAGGTCAAAATTCTTTATTTTACCCTGACCAACGAGTTGATCCTTACAGAGCTACTATGTCATTAGATACTATGTCATTTGTCTGTGTCAACTCAGAGTTCAGCCAAATCCTGAACTCTGAGTTGATTCAACCTGAGATGGGAAGTTCTGAGTTTTCGCTTCCAGAACACCTGATAGTTCAACTCTGAGTAGATTGAACCTGAACTTAAAAGACATCATCAATGGAGCTCCGATACTTTGACCCACCATAGCAACAGATAAATAAAAGGCACAGCCTCCATTGTAATCCAATGGACATAGATGTATATGCGATCTGCACATTTAGCTTTTTTTTTTTTTTAATTAGTGGGGAAAAGTGTCAATAAGTTAACACAATAAAGTTTTAATCAGTGTTATCCCATTCATCATTGTATTCATAATTTACCAGACTTACAGTTCTTAATGGATGATAAAAGGGGTGGAATCTTTAAATAATTTAAATTTAAATATATCTCTTCAGCTTTAATTTGACAGGGACAAAACACAGGGGCCAGCAACTGAAAAGGAAAAATATAGTTGAAGATTTAAAGAATATATATATATATATATATATATATATATATATATATATATATAGTATATACACACATACAGTATTTAGACACACACACACACATATATATAGATATATAGATATAGATATCAAAGACATAGAGGCATAATTGAAAACTCATAATGTGTTTGGTGGTTTGCAGTTGAAAAGGCTTAAAATACAGTAGATTTTGGACATCATTCATTTTTAATGAGGAAATAAAATGGTCTGGCACTGTAAGAGGGAGGAGACAGAGAGAAACTCAGGGTTTGTTGAATAAAACCTCCCAGCGTGCTAGTTAGGTTCAAAGATCCAGTCACCACCGTAACTGACCCAGAGTTTAAGTTACCTCTTTTTCTGGAACTGAAAACCCAGAGTTTCCCTCATATCAGGCTTAAAAAACTCAGAGTTTTCACTAATCCTACTTTCTGGAATGGGGCCCAGGACATCCATCTAATTATAAATGACCAAAATAACAAAATTGGAGTAGGCTACATTATCTTTCACTTTTCCATCCAACTTCAGCAAAATTTAGTGAAGCTGTGTCTTGTCTAAGGATGGTGATGATATGGACATAAGATCAGGTCATAAACTCAGGGCATAAGCTAATAATCAGGTCTGTTTGGCCATCAGTCTGGGCCCCAGTGGATAAAGCATAATTATCTTGGTGACCCCTGATCATTCTCATACCCTTCACTAGCACCTTGTGACATGACATGGTATCTCCAGATCTAATGTCTGTTTTGCTGTAAATATTCATGCATCTAGGACTATGACCTTTTCACTATCCTGAAAAATATACTGCTCACATTATCTCCCAAAATGTCAGCTTTTGGTGCCATAAAATGTGCATGTTGTGCAAAGTGCCTAATGTCTAAACAGTCACTTGGCTTTCAGAACTTAGCATAATTTGTCTTGATACTAAACAATGAGATAAATATCATTTTTTAGACAAAGTATTTAAACGTTTTGACATCGTTTTGACATCGTTTTGACATCGTTTTGACATCGTTTTGACATCGTTTTGACATTTTGAGAAAAAAGATTATATACTTCTAAGCATACATATGCACATGTTTAGTATGTGTATGAAGTGACCTAAAGCAATGTAGTCTCTCTTTGTGCAGGAAGCAGGCTTGGAATAGACAGCTCTGGGGTCCGACAAGTGGATCAGGCTTCTTGTGATACTATGAAAAATTGTTTTCATTTCCGACTCCTCTTCTCTGTATTCATTCTTCACAGATGTGCAGTTTCTGCCATGTGTGTCCTGTTTGCCAAACTCTTTGCCAGCCTGGTGAGTGAAAGCAAAAAAACACTTTGTTAAAGGATCAAATTAGAAAAGGAAAGTATTTTTGTTGCTCATTTTGACTGCTCCTGTATATAACATGATGCATTCAACTTGGGACTTGACACGGCAGCAAACAGTTGTGATTTTGTTGAGCAGTAGCCGGGCTCCTCCATAGAGAGGGAGTAGCAAACCGATTGGCAGTAGCACAGCATGAGGATGGGGTGTAATGATTTGACCATGTCCTGGTTGTAAGTTGGGCCAGAGTCATTCACAGCAAAGTAGGCAAGTACCAGTGACTTAAATCAGATTCAAGCAGCTACTGAGACCTGTGAAGGGGGCCAACAGTTAATCTGGTTATGTATTATACCATATGTAGACTAATCACAATATAACTTTGTTTTTAAATCCCGAATATAGGAAATAGGACTTGATCAGTTCAATCAACGGCTATACTAAGACAGTAGAGTAACAAAAATTTAAGACAACAATTCTGCCTCTGATGAAAAATGTTGGGTTTTGCTGTTTGATGACAGAGGCTCCAGCTCACACTTACTCTATCTTTGTTCTTAAGGAGGTTTTCTTGATGAAGTGACTGGATCCATCTACAAGTAAGTCATATTTACACTGAACTGAAACCGGTTCAAGGATTTATGAACTACAGTCTGTAACCTCTGTTTGTCTCTCCATCCACAGGACTGTAGCTGATGTCTTTGATGATGAAGATGATGACAACTAAATCCAACCATATGTTGCCACCATGTGGCCAAACCAATATGTTTTACCTTCGCTTCTGATTTTCATTGTTATCTTTGTCATTTTCCTTGAGAACATTAAATCAATAACTAAGTTAATAATAACTAAATATATTTGTGTACTGTTATTAACTGACAAGTCTAACTTGTACTTTTAAGGAAGATTAAATATTTGGAGTCATATTTGGGATATGTTAAATAAAAAAGAGGGGACAATTTCATTAATTGATTTATTGATTTTTAAATGGTCACTACTTTGAATGTATGAAATGCTTCAATGAAAGAAAATGAAAGAATAATTTCCTGGATTCTACATTAAGATTCTACATTAAGATTCTACATTAAGATTCTACATTAAGATTCTACATTAAGCCAATATGCTTCTGAAGTCAGAAAACCATTTTGAGCGGCACAGTAAAAAATAGACTTACTCTTGGACATGAGTAAGACATTTGTCATGAATTTGATGACTTTACCTGGACATTAGCCTTTAGACTTGGAATGATTTAATTTCATCCCCTTCCCCTGCTGGAATAAACAGCGTAGCAAAATTTTAATTTAAAATTAAACCATGCCGTTCAATGCTGGTTAGTGCTGGGTACCCAGGAGAGCTGTGCTGGTAGATATGGTTAAGGATACTGAGCTACGAGCATGGTCTTGCTGGCGGAGCACATACATTTGTTATTTATGTGCATTGTGTGTCAAGGATGTTTAATAGAAGAACCAGATGGCTGTAATTTTTTTAAAATCTCAATCTCAATATCAATCAAAAACAAGAATACATTCATTAGTCATTTATTTACAAATATTTAATTGGAACTGTACATTTTTTAAAAGGTAATTTCAAAAACTGCATTAATGTGTAATACAATATAGCACAAATTCAAACAGTCAAAGTTTTGTAATGAATGAACATGACTATTTGTCTATTTCATCAAACTGAACATGACATAAAAAAACTGAGCATATATAACACTTCCACATTCTAATGGAAAAAGACTTGTCAGTGTTAAAATATGACGTTATATCAAGAAGTCTAACATCAGCAATATCATCAAGTTAAGTCAAAAACTTGATTAATTTTCCCTATTTCTCTACAGTACAAATGTGTATTTATTTTAAAGGATTGTCTATTTCAGCAAATATATGTTGACTAAACATGACATCAAAACAGACCATCAATAAAGCCACTGCTGTGACTCTCCCCTTAGATGTCCAATATTCAATTCCCCTCCAAATACTAGGGGAATCATTCCTGCCTAAAATCGGAATACAGAAATATAGAAACAGTTCAATGTGCCCAAAATTAGCTTATTAAAATGAGGTGTGCACATGTTTTATTATATTAACCGACTGAAAAAATGCACATAATTTAACATTAACTTAAAGATTTGCTTCAAACATAGTGGTACAAATTCAAGAAGTCGTGTAATCACATCACACAATACAGCGGCTTGCAGCAAATGATGGAAGGAGATGAGTAAGGACGACCAGCATCTGGTAGCAATTCTCATCTGCAAATGAAAATTGGGGTGGGCGTGGTTATGGGGAGTGAGAGCTAAGCGTTAGCATATTAAAATTTGAGAAATTCGACGTGTAATTTAGTTGGCCCTGCATACTATCAGGTTGGTATTTCAATCCTTCAACTAAAAATGCAACATCGCCTTTTTCACTGGCAGCAACAGCTTTCAGCTTTGGCAGGATGCTGGCCTCCCATCGCCTGAAGAACAGGTCCCACTTTCCTTTAAGCATTTTGCAGTGAGTGCAGTCCTGTTCTTTTATTGGAGTCGGAGCTTCTATCTTGAATCAATCCAGTAAACATCTTATTTATATCAAAGCATTTATTGATGTTATTTGACAGCATAGAAGATATACCCAACTGAGGCCGATTCTGTTTCACTGATCCACAGAACACATTTTAAGTAGTTACTCTGTCTTTCAGTTTCTCAGAATCGCGCCGTTTACAAGTTCTACATTTTTCATATACTCTCCCGCTGGAGTGTTGTCCTCTCCCATTGGTTGGCTGAGGCCAGGTCCCATTGGCCCCTTGTCGGCACATAGGCGTGTCCACGCCTCTTAGTGCAGATATCATCCAATGGATTCTTCAGTCCATATATGGACCATATAAGGAAGCACAATGGAACTAACACAAGAAGGTAGTTTTTCAGCCGATATTTAGATGGGTTGTAAGAAACTCAACTGACTCATGATAGTCTAACAAACTACTGTATTCATGAGAAAAAAGTGAGCAAAGTTACAAGCACTGGCCATCAACGGTAGGACCTACCGTTGATGGCCAGTGCTTGTAACTTTCTTATGAACATAACACTTCTTTACATAAATACATACAGTAGTTAATTTTATCACAGCAGACAGAGACATAATGACATTAGCATGATAAAACCAGTATTTTAGTACAACATTTGTTAAACTCTCAAATAATTGCAAGTAACCTCTGATTTACATAGTCTCATATAATCCTTGGGAAACACTGTTTTAACCGAGTTCTTACCTGTATTATTACCATTTCACGTTTTAATAATTATTTATAAAGAAGACAAAACATACAAACATCTCTTTCAATCTTGATGTTAGCCCTTGACATTTTTTGTGAAGTCAATTTTAGATGTTGACTTCTATATTAGGGAACAGACCATTCGCGATGACACGGATATTATGCCTCTTTTTCACATCCAAATGTTGGCAGGTATGCCAACATTTGCTGTTTTTATTCAGAGACAGCTGAACTCTGAAGTGTACATTTACTACTGCTTAATAACTTTACTGCTCAGATATTTGTCTGCACCTATAGCAGCTGTCTGCTCTGAACGCATCCAAAGTCTCTCTCTCTTTTAACACTTTCTTTATTGTTTTTAGCATATATAGACCAGTTGCGGGCCGTGCATTTCACATCTAGGCCTTCAGTGATGTCATACACAGTCCACGTCTTAATACCATCATTATGACGCCATGGCTATAGAAACTATTCATTTAGACAGAAACGCAGTATAACCGGGCGTTGCATCACCTTAACATAATCAAGTACAACAGAGTTATATTAATATTTCCGAAGCATTTATAATCAATAAATCCGCATTTACAATTAAGAGTGTTAAACTACCAGCTTTAAGATCGCTAGGATACTGTCAAAACTTAAAAATAAAAGGCGCTTTTAAGGGATTAGTCTACAAAGTTTTATTAAGTCCACTAAAAGTATGTGAGCCTTAACAAGTGTGTTCACTAAACAGCACATTGTCGCACCTAAAGCAGTTTCATTTAAGAAACGTGACGATAAAGAATAAAGACACATAAACTACTCACTGAAAATAAAAGAAAACAAACAAATAATTTGCATTTGTTCATGAGGATATATTTGCGACAGTGGTGAAAGTGTATTCCTAGCCTTGAATGTCCACTTTGATATAGACTATACATAAGACATTACACAAACATCCACATCCAAGACATAACAAAATGAAGTACATTAAAAGTCACAAACATGTGGGTAGGCTATGTAAGGAAAAAATATAAACATGTAGGCAGATATGAAAGGCTTCATGTCACAGTTCAGGACAAGGGAGAACCTAAATACAGGATGCCAGACAAGTCTTAACAAAGCTTTATTTTTACAAATGCTAACAAAATACAAAGTAACAAATAAAACTGGAGACACGAGGGAGAAATCAAATCAAATCAAATGTATTTATATAGCCCAATATCACAAATTATACATTTGTCTCAGTGTGCTTTACAGACTGTACAGGTTACGACACCCTCTGTCCTTAGACCCTCGCATCGCACAAGGAAAAACTTCCTAAAAGAAACCCCATAATTAAAGGGGGAAAAATGGAAGAAACCTCAGGGAGAGCAACTGAGGAGGGATCCCTCTCCCAGGACGGACAGACATGCACAATAGATAGCACAATAGTCATATGTACAGGATAAACAACATAGTACAAATACAACATTTGACAGAAATGATGTTGTGTTGAAAAAGAGAAAGTATGGATGAATCCAGGAAAATGTCAAAAAGGCTTCCCGGTGTCCAGCAGGACCAGGGCAGCAGGGGTAACCACGACTCCTGATCCCGACGCAAACTTTATCAGTGGCAACCTGCCACATGAGAGACACAGAAACTCCGGGGATGAAACCCCGGATGATGAGTTAGTAACATACATTTACATAAATGCAGATACAGATACAGATAGAGAGAGAGGGGAGGAGAGAGGAAGATAAGTAGAGTAGGGAGGTGTCCCCCTGCAGTCTAAGCCTATAGCAGCATAACTAGGGGCTGATCCAAGGCTAACCTGAGCCAACCCTAACTATAAGCTTTATCAAAAAGGAAAGTCTTTAACCTGCTCTTAAATGTGGAGAGGGTGTCTGCCTCCCGAACACAAACTGGAAGCTGGTTCCACTGGAGAGGACCTTGATAGCTGAAGGCTCTGGCTCCCATTGTACTCTTAGAGACTCTAGGAACTACAAGTAACCTTGCAGTCTGGGAGCGCAATGCTCTAGTTAGTTTATAAGGTACTATGAGATCTTTAAGATATGCTGGAGCCTGACCATTAATTGCTTTGTAAGTCAGGAGAAGGATTTTGAATTCTATTCTGTATTTTACCGGGAGCGAGTGCAGAGCAGCTAATACAGGAGTAATATGATCCCGTTTCCTTGTTCTTGTCAATACACATGCCACTGCATTTTGGATCAACTGAAGAGTCTTAAGCGGCTTTTTGGGACAACCTGATAACAATGAGTTGCAGTAATCCAGCCTTGAAGTAACAAATGCATGGACTAGTTTTTCTGCATCATTTTGAGACAGGATGTGTCTTATTTTTGCAATGTTACATAGATGAAAGAAGGCAGTCCTTGAGATTTGTTTTATGTGGGAGTTAAAAGACAGATCCTGATCAAAGATGTAGCCAAGATTCCTTACGGTGGTGCTAGAGGCCAAATTAATGCCATTCAGAGCTTCTATGTCATTAGAAAATGCGTTTCGGAGGCGTTTAGGGCCAAGTATAATAACTTCAGTTTTGTATGTGTTTAACATTAAAAAGTTGCTAGACATCCAAGTTTTTATGTCCTTAAGGCATGCTTGAAGTTTAGCCAATTGATTGGTTTCGTCTGGTTTAATTGATAGATATAATTGGGTATCATCCGCATAACAATGAAAGTTTATAGAGTGGTTCCTTATAATATTGCCCAAAGGAAGCATATATAAGGTGAATAGAATCGGTCCAAGTACAGAACCCTGCGGAACTCCAAGACTGACTTTGGCTGTAATGGAGGATTTATCGTTAACACATACAAATTGAGATCGCTCAGATAAATAGGACTTGAACCAGCTTAGTGCGGTTCCTTTCATGCCAACACAATGTTCCAGTCTCTGTAGTAGAATGTCATGATCAACAGTGTCGAAAGCAGCACTGAGGTCTAACAAGACAAGAACAGAGACAAGTCCTTTGTCTGATGCCAATAGAAGGTCATTGGTAACTTTCACTAGTGCTATGATGAACTCTAAATCCAGATTGAAAAACCTCAAATAAACTATTATTATGTAAAAAATCACACAACTGTTTTGCGACTGCTTTCTCAAGGATCTTAGCGAGAAAGGGAAGGTTAGATATCGGCCTATAGTTGGCTAAAACCTCTGGATCAAGACTAGGCTTTTTAAGAAGTGGTTTTATTACAGCTACTTTAAAGGATTGTGGTACGTAGCCAGATAATAGAGACAGGTTGATCATATTTAATAACGAGGTGTTAATTAAGGGTAAAACGTCTTTAAACAGTTTAGTTGGAATCGGGTCTAAAAGACAGGTTGATGGCTTAGACGATGAGATTGTTGAAGTTAGTTGGTTATGGTTGATTGGAGTAAAACAGGCTAGATATATTTCAGGAGTTACTAATGTTTTTGAAATTCCGGAGGTTGAAGTTAAGTCATTACCAATTGAGGGCAGGAGGAGATTATTAGGAGAACCAGGCAGTCCAGGCAGGAAGCGGGCAGGGCCACTCTGGGGGCAGACGAGGTCGCTCTGGAGGACAACGAGGCGGGAGATGCCGCTCTGGGGGTCGGGCTGGAGGCGGGCGGAACGTTTTCTCTCCCGGAGTCTGTTGTCGATTCGGATACACATGACAATAAGAGAGTCCAGACCTGTGGGCAATTCCAATGGTGCTAGAAGGTCCTTGATGCGATCCGAGAGTCCACTCCTGAAAGTGCCAAATAACGCCTGATCATTCCATCCACTGTCGGCCGCCAATGTCCGGAATTCCACAGCATAGTCAGAAGTCTGCCGGATCACCTGTTGAATACTGGTGAGTGCACAGGCATCCTCTCAACCCAGGGCCATGTGGTCGAAGATCTTCCTTAAAGTCTCTGTGAAGACTCCAAAGGATTGACAAATGGGCGCCTCCCTGGCCCATTCTGCCAGAGTCCAAGCCTCCGCCCGTCCTGACAGGTAAGAAATCACATACGCCACCTTGGAATGCTCTGTCGGCAATGAAGCGGCTTGTAATTCGAAATGTAAACCACACTGGGTTAAGAACGCTCTGCAATTCTCCGGAGATATGAATCATTGGATGAGGAGTAGCCGTGGTGACGGGAGGAATAACCGCTGCTCCTTGATCGGTAGCTGTCTGTTCCAGCGGTGTGGAGATCGAAGGACGTAATGATTGGTAGCATGTCCCCAGCTGTTGGCGCTGCCATTTCGGCCGCTTGTACCCGTGATCTCGTTCTTTCAGTCATGACCCAGCCTTCATGACCATAGGTGAGGGTAGGAACGAAGATCGACCGGTATATTGAGAGCTTTGCCTTCTGGCTCAGCTCTCTTTTCGTCACAACGGTGCGGTTCCTATCCATGAAAATCACGAACAGGATTGGTGAAAAAGCGCAGCCCTGGCGGAGGCCAACATTCACTGGAAACGAGTCCGACTTACTGCCGAGTATCCGGACACAACTCTCACTTTGGGCATACAGGGATTGGATGGCCCTCAAAAGTGACTCCCTCACCCCATACTCCTGCAGCACCTCCCACAGTATCACCCGGGGGACCCGGTCATACGCCTTCTCCAGATCCACAAAACACATGTAGACCGGATGGGCGTACTCCCAGGCCCCCTCCAGGATCCTTGCGAGAGTGAAAAGTTGGTCCGTTGTTCCACGACCAGGACGGAATCCGCATTGTTCCTCTTCAATCAGAAGTTCGACTACCAGCCGAACTCTCCTTTCCATTACCTTGGAGTAGACTTTACTAGGGAGGCTGAGAAGTGTGATACCCCTGTAGTTGGCACACACTCTCTGGTCCTCCTTTTTAAATAGGGGAACCACCACCCCGGTCTGCCAACCCCTAGGCACTGTCCCAGACTTCCACGCAATGTTGACGAGGCGTGTCAACCAAGACAGCCCCTCAACACCCAAAGCTTTCAGCATTTCTGGACGGATCTCATCAACCCCTGCGGCTTTGCCACTGTTGTTTGACTACCTCAGTGACTTCCATCAGGGAAATTGACGATGATCCCCCATCAGCTTCCAGCTCTGCCTGTACCATAGAGGATTCAGGAGTTCCTCAAAGTGCTCCTTCCACCAGCCGATAACCTTCTCAGTCGAAGTCAGCAGGGTCCCACCCTTGCTGTACACAGCTTGGATGGTTCCTCGCTTCCCCCTCCTGAGGTGCCGGATGGTTTTCCAGAAGCACCTTGGTGCCGACCAAAAGTCCTTCTCCATAGCCTCTCCGAACTTCTCCCACACCCGCTGCTTTGCCTCTGACACAGCAGAGGCTGCCGCCCTTCTAGTCCTTCGGTACCCTGCAACTGTTTCCAGAGTCCTCCCGGATAACATAACCCGGAAGGACTCCTTCTTCAGTCGGACGGATTCCCTGACCACCAGGGTCCACCACGCTGTTCGAGGGTTACCGCCCCTTGAGGCACCCCAGACCTTGAGACCACAGCTCATCACCGCAGCTTCAGCAATAGAGGTTTTGAACATCGCCCACTCAGGTTCAATGCCCCCAACCTCCACAGGGATGTCTGAAAAGCTCCGCCGGAGGTGTGAGTTAAAGATCCCCAGGACAGGGGCTTCCTCCAGACGTTCCCAGTTCACCCACACTACCCGTTTGGGTTTACCAGGTCTGTCCAGAGTCTTCCCCGACTCCTTGATCCAACTCACCACCAGATGGTGATCAGTCGACAGCTCCGCCCCTCTCTTCACCCGAGTGTCCAAAACATGCGGCCTCAGATCAGATGATACGATTACAAAATCGATCATTGACCTTTAGCCTAGGGTGCTCTGGTACCATGTGCACTTATGAGCATCCTTATGTTCGAACATGGTGTTTGTTATGGCCATTCCATGACTACCACAGAAGTCCAACAACAAACGACCGTTCGGGTTTAGATCAGGGAGGCCCTTCCTCCCAATCATGCCTCTCCAGGTGTCTCCATCATTTCCCACGTGTGCGTTGAAGTCTCCCAGCAAGACTACGGAGTCCCCTACTGGAGCACCCTGCAGGGCTCCATTCAGGGTCTCCAAAAAGGCCCAATACCAGCGGTTTTTCCCATGAGTGGTGGGCCCACAGGATGGATGGATGGGAGGCACCGCATAGCTTCTTCGGGCCGTGCCCGACCAGCCTCCGTGGCAAACCCGTGGGCCCTCCCTCTGGGCCTGGCTCCAGACGGGGACCCCAAGCTTCCTCCGGGCAGGGTCTCTCCTTTCCTTTCCCTTTTTTTCATGAAGTATTTTTTAACCATTCTTAGTCTGGCCCCTCGCCTGAGACCAATTTGCCTTGGGAGACCCTACCAGGAGCACTAGGCTCCAGACAACACAGCGCTCAGGTTCATAGGGACACACAAACCTCTCCACCACAATAAGGTGATAGTTCCCAGAGAGGCTGTTGATTATAATAAATGTAATTAATACAATCCACATTCTTATTGGTAGTTGCCCACCATGAAGATAATGATTTCAAACCTGCTCCAATTTGATCTCTTGGCTTGAACTCATCTGGCACTCCTCTGGGCTCCTACCTAGCTGAAGCTCCCCCCAGGTGATGTGTTTGTCTTATCTCTTCCAAACAATGTTTCAACTGAGTTCAAGCTCACAAAAGTTTTATCTGTTATGGGCCGAACATAGAAATGCTCGACTAGTGACACCAATGCACATATTTCTGTCTTGTGCTATTGGTTCTGTGAGCTGAAGATCTCTTAAGCAGATTTTTGCTGATTGGACTGGTGGTTCTGTTACATTATGCATTATTGTTAACAGACAGGTATACTCTGTTATTGGTCCAAATAGAAATGGGACTGGGCTTTAAAGCAAGGCGGGGCCTGGCTGGCCCTCACACAATACAATTCAATATCTTTACTGAGTTGGCGGTATACAACATGCAGTCAAGCCACATATTCTTCTCTACATATCCTGTCTCCATGCCTACTCTATTTATAACTGTAGGAACTATAATTCCTTTCCCAACTGCTTGGAGATTGCAGTCTTCCTATTTTCTACCTTCATCCTAAATGTCCTTGTGGACCTGCTCCTAAAACATCAGCTGCTAAAACAAACAGTCTCTAATCTCTGGGATGTGATGAAATGATGGTGAGGAATAATGCATCACAATCATTTATTGGGAAGTTCTATGAATTATAGTCAAATGTATATACCAGTCTGTGTTCTGTTGCCATCATTTAGTAGGCCCTTTAAATAAAAGGTTTCTTATAATCTGGTAATGCTAAAAGAGATGAGTTTACCTGATGTGTACACATCAACTCCATATTAATTTTAGTGCACTCTGGTGTCATGGTGTCTAGCCCTCTAAAAGTCACCTCGGCATATAAACTACATTTAATACATGTACCCTTACTCTGTTCTGGCCCTCTCCCATGTCACCTCTCAGCACAGGCAGCTGAGCTTGTGGCTCTAACTGAAGCATGCACTCTGGCTAAAGGGAAATCCGTAAATATTTACACAGATTCTAGGTATGCTTTTGGGGTTGTCCATGATTTTGGCGCTATTTGGAAGTGTAGATCCTTCCTCAAATCTGACGGTAAACATGTCCTCAACCACGTGTTGGTTTCTAATCTGTTAGAAGCCATTTTACTCCCCTCTCAGATCTCTGTTTGTAAATGCACAGCTCACACCAGCAACACTGCATCTACTGAGGCTGCAGCGCGCTCCCCTTCTAAAACCACTTACACATGTCCCTCCATTCCAGTTCCCTCCTACATTGATAACATGTCCTCCCTCACGGCTATGCAAACACTGGCCCCACAAGCCGAACGCTCCTCCTGGGCCTCGGCTGGAGCTCATTTGGACCCCTCTGTCAAAATATGGATTGGTCCTAACTCCAATCCCTATTTACCTCGCCATTCCTTTCCCCACTTTGCTAAATTGACACATGGGTTAGACCATGTGTCAAAAGGGGGGATGATAAGTGCTATTAATACACACTGGTACACAAGGGGTTTCACAACCTGTAAAAGTTCAAGGGACAGGTGCACACCCACTCCCCGGTGGTCCATTTGAGCATATCATGCTTGATTTTATAGAACTCCATCAGAAGGAAAGAAACACTGCCTGGTTGTAGTTGACATGTGGTCAAAATGGGTTGAAGCATTTTCTGTAAAAGCACAAACAGCAGGGGCAGTAGCAAAAATACTCCTAAAAGAGATTATCCCAAGATGGGGTCTGCCAAAGAAAGTATCAAGCGATAACGGCTCACACTTTGCAAACGTGGAAACACTGCTCCTATCACCCTCAAAGTGGAGGCGCTGTTGAAAGAAAAAAAAAAAATCAAAAATAAACTAGCTAAATGTTGCGCTGACACAAAGATGTCCTGGACACAAGCTCTGCCAATAGTGCTGATGTACATGAGAATGAGGAAAAGAACCAGAAGTCAACTGAGCCCATTTAAGATATTGTTTGGTGCTCCTCCTCAGATTGGATTGACGGTGCCAGGGATGTCACTCCCCTCCACGACTCTGTGTGAGGATGCTATGTTGAGCTATTGTATTAACCTCTCATCCAATTTATCAGATATCCGCCGCCAGGTTGTAGCAGCCCTACCAACACCTGCAGACAGACCCCTGTACAGCCTCCAGCCCGGAGACACGGTGCTGATCAAGGATTTCCGTTGGCAGGGCCCATACCTCATCCTCCTCGTCACCCAGACGGCAATAAAGGTTGCAGAAAGAGTCACTTGGGTCCATGCAAGCCACTGCAAAGCCGTAACAACTCATCGGGAAAAGAACAAAGAAACAGACGACAAGTAGTGTGCCAAACTACCACCAGCACCACACCACAGACACACACACACACACACACCACACACACCTAAGTGTTAGGGATACAACTATTGGCCCTATGCTGCGTAAAAATAACATTACTTCTACTGTTTATAATTTTCTGTGCAAATTGTGTGTTTTCTCATTTGTTTAGGCATTGTGTGGGGTTTTGTTTGGCTACAGTAGAGTTGGGAGAAAATCCACTAGAGCAAAATGATCACCCTTACCAAAATTTGAGAAAAAGGTAGCCGTGTTTGGAGAGTTTGTCTAAAGGAAAAAAGGACAATAGACATAGTCTATTGTATCATCAGCGTCACGATATTATTGGTCTCATCCTAGGACCATGGCTAGTTCACCCATCCAAAGAAGGAGATATGAAAAAAAAAACAGACACCACAGGGACTGTCCATAGACATAAACGGTACGTTGGCGAAGAGGGTAGGAGCAGATGGGAAGACGGATTGGTGAAACGAGGGGAAAAGAATATTACCCTGCAGGAAGGCTCCACTAGTACAATGAAATTAGACCCATGCGCATACATGGCAGGTTTAGACCCAAAGAAGTTTGGATGGGCCGATATGTACATCTGCTATGTCGAGGATGGTGGCTACACCCCCACTCATTGTTCAGGAGGGTGGGCTCATGTCCTTTGGACTACATCACATAAGGACTGGGGGTACACTCTATGGGACGATAAAATCCAGCTAGATTTCCATGACATATTTATGATGTACTTACTTAAAGACTGCAAGGTGCCAGTATGTATTGATGTCCTATGTTTGCCTATCTATCATTTTATTATTATTCTTGATAATCAAGTATGATCAAAAGAGAGGAATGTAATAGCAATTTAAATGTCTACTGTTTAAATAATGTCCAAATAACGTTACAAGTGATGATCTGCCTATTTCTCACTCTATGCATGATTGCACAATTAAAGTAGATAAAGTACAGTAGATAAAGTATCTGTGAGAACTGAAACACAATTTCAGTTCTCACAGATACTTTATCTGGAGTTATGAGGATATTTTATGTAAAAAATAAATCACTGTTTTATCGCTTATGGTTTGACAATGGAATTTTGTTAGCTGGTCAATTAATAAGCACAAATGGTGTATAAATGTCATATTCAGAATTTCTTCAGGAATGTATTGTTCCAGTCACACCCAAATAATATGCTATTGTTTTTGATGCAGTTCCCACATGCTCGCTTCTTTTTTTTAATATTTGTAATCTCACAGAATTTAACAGGCATATTTTTATTAGAGATATTGATATTTTGAATAAACTGACACCTTAGAAATGCTTTGGACTGTGTTACCTCTCCTGCAGCAAAGTTATTTTGGTCTTCTACCATGGGTAATTAACAGTGGGAAAAGGCTTGTTATATTTTAAATAAATATTGTCTTGTATACCTTCTAAAGAAATGTTGGAAAGATGTAAGCTTAATATAAAGTATACATGTGCTTTTTGTAATTCAGATAGAGAAACAATATTTAATTTGTCCTTTCACTGTGAAATGTATTTTGTACAGGTATGCAAAAGTTTATAAATTGGAAAATGGGTATTTTATGTACAGATTAATGTATTTGATGTGATGTTATATTTTGTGTTCTATGGGATGTATAACAATATCAACTATATTATTCATTACATTACATTACATTACAGTTAATTTAGCTGACGCTTTTGTCCAAAGCGACGTAGCATCTGATTATCAGCATCTGATTATTCTTGGTAAATTACACATATGAAATGGTCTGACTCTAAATCCTGCTATCATTGTTTTGTTGTTGAACTCCAGCAATATGGCACCTTACTTGAAAATCTGAAGAACGAGAAAGTTTCAAAGACTTTCACTATTTTTAAACAAAGACATTTTATTTGAACTCTGAAAGGACTTGAATGGACTTTGGACTCCCTTGCTTGTACAAAGTTGATGTCATTCACCTCTTTGTTGTAAAGAAAGAAAGTAAATAATGTTTGCTTCAAAGCCTTCCTGGGGGCTTAGTATAAAGCACAACGTTACGAACAGCACAGTAGGTGGCAGTATGCTTTCACGTGCATTTGTAAACTACCAAAGAAGAAGCAACCTTCTGCTTTGTCTTTGCAGTCAGGTTACAAAACCAAAGCTAAGCTTTAAAAACATTTCAAACAGTCACGGCTTGAACTTCCATTGCGTCGTGGCGAATGGGGTTTGACAAGTTCTGCAGTCTGGACAGTTCCGATCCATTTTGGGTGAGTTTATTTCACGACCTTAATATATTTTCTCTATATTAAAACTCTGTCTAGTTGTTGTTATTAGTTAACGTTACTGCCGGGTAAATGCTACTAGCCCCAGTAAGTTACATTCCCTTCCAAAGGGAACAACATTGCAATTATCCTACGTAACAATTTAGCCTGGCTTCCCTGAATAACAAACATAACCACATGCCGGTGTCCACGTGTTGTCGTAATGCTGAGAACGCACTGCACCGAGGTGTCTCTGTCATGTAGCTCATATTATGTAATTTTGGCATAATAGGGGAAGGGTTTTGAGGCTGGTTTATACCACACGCTACCCCAGCGAGGTATTACAGTAGGCTAATGCGCGTACCGTCTGTAACCATTCCGCATAGCCTACTGCACAACATAACGTAAGTTATGAAGGTAATTATGGTTCTGTAAATTCCTAGTCTGACTCACTGGATGAAGTGGTGTAAACCAAGCAGCACCCTCTGGGGCTGAGCAGTGAAGTCTATGAGGAAGTGCCAAAGACTGCAGTTTATCGAATGGCTACTTGAGGCGGGCTTCAAGAGGGAGTCAAATCAAATCAAATTTATTTGTATAGCCCAATATCACAAATTATACATTTGTCTCAGTGTGCTTTACAGACTGTACAGGTTACGACACCCTCTGTCCTTAGACCCTCGGATCACACAAGGAAAAACTTCCTAAAAGAAACCCCAAAATTAAAGGGGGGAAAAATGGAAGAAACCTCAGGGAGAGCAACTGAGGAGGGATCCCTCACCCAGGACTGACAGACGTGCAATAGATGTCGTGTGTACAGGATAAACAACATAGTACAAATACAACATTTGACAGAAATGATGTTGTGTTGGGGAAAAAAAAAAGAGAAAGTATGGATGAATCCAGGAAAATGTCAATAAGGCTTCCCGGTGTCCAGCAGGACCAGGTCAGCAGGCGCTGTCACGATTCATGATCCTGACATCCTGAAATTTTATCAGTGGCAACCTGCCACATGAGAGACAGACACTCCGGGGATGATACCCCGGATGGTGAGTTAGTAACATACATTTACATAAATGCATACAGATAGAGAGGGAGAAGAAGGGAGGGGAGGAGAGAGGAAGAGAAGGAAGAGAAGGAAGAGAAGGAAGAGAGCAGGGAGGTGTCCCCCGGCAGTCTAAGCCTATAGCAGCATAACTAGGGGCTGATCCAGGGCAAACCTGAGCCAGCCCTAACTATAAGCTTTATCAAAAAGGAAAGTCTTTAGCCTACTCTTAAATGTGTAGAGTGTGTCTGCCTCCCGAACACAAACTGGAAGCTGTTTCCACTGGAGAGGAGCTTGATAGCTGAAGACTCTGGCTCCCATTGTACTCTTAGAGACTCTAGGAACCACAAGTAACCCTGCAGTCTGGGAGCGTAATGCTCTAGTTGGTTTATAAGGTACTATGAGATCTTTAAGATATGCTGGAGCCTGACCATTAATTGATTTGTAAGTCAGGAGAAGTCAATCTCCATAGACATGTTAAAATGCCCACTTTACAGCAGAAATAAACATGTTTACAGCCTGGTACAACAACGACTAATTTCCCTATTATTGACAACGGCATGGGGTGAATTTTTATATAACTCACCATCTTAATTGTATTATTATGATACTATGTCCATATTTTATACAGTCTGTAAACCTGCCATACTATTTGGGCAATAATTATTTATCCATCCATCCATCCATCGTCTACCGCTTATCCGGAGTCGGGTCGCGGGGGCAGCAGCTCCATTAAGGAACCCCAAACTTCCCTTCTCTGGGCCACATCCGCCAGTTCCAACTGGGGGATCCCTAGGCGTTCCCAGGACAGTGACGAGATTTAATCTCTCCACCGAGTCCTGGGTCTTCCCCGGGGTCTCTTCCCAGCTGGACGTGCCTGGAACACCTCCCTAGGGAGGCGCCCAGGTGTCATCCTTACTAGATGCCCGATCCACCTCAACTGGCTCCTTTCAACGCAAAGCAGCAGTGGCTCTACTCCGAGTCTCTCCTGTATGGCTGAGCTTCTCACCCTATCTCTAAGGGAGACGCCAACCACCCGCCTGAGAAAACCCATTTTGGCCACTTGTACCTGCGATCTCGTTCTTTCGATCATGACCCAGCCTTCATGACCATAGGTGAGGGTAGGAACGAAGATCGACCGGTAGGTCGAGAGCTTTGCCTTCTGGCTCAGCTCTCTTTTCGTCACAGCGGTGCGGTACAGCGACTGCAGTACCGCCCCCGCTGCTCCGATTCTCCGGCCAATCTCTCGCGAACAACACCCCGAGGTACTTGAACTCCTTCACTTGGGTAAGGGCTCATTCCCTACCCGGAGTAGACAATACACTAGTTTCCTGCAATAATTATATCATAATATAATAATACTACCATTATTGTCATATCAAATAAATGGCAGCAGGGGTAATATTAGTGTTGTAATACTGGTAAGTTGCAGTGGTTTAACCGATCTGAACCACTATCTAAAACACCCACGTGGTATCGATGTTATATTCACTTTATTTTCTATCAACCACTTGGTACTTATATCATTTTTTAATTCTATTTAATTATTCTGTACTGCCTTTTTACTTCATATGTTCTTTTGCTGTGACAAGATACATTACATACAAAATGAGCTAAAACTCAGAGAGCTGGTCTCCAAACTTTCTCTCTAGACTTAAAGCGACTCTTAACGACATTGAAGCAGGTCGCTGTGTCTGTAAATGCTTTGATTAATGTTATGATTGTGATGATTTGTCTGTAACTGTGCTGCTGCCTATCTTGGCCAGGACTCTCTTGAAAAAGAGATTTTTAATCTCAATGAGACATATCCTGGTAAAATAAAGGTTATAAATCAATAAAGAACCGAGACCTTATGTTCGAACATGGTGTTTGTTATGGTCATTCCATGACTAGCACAGAAGTCCAACAACAAACAACCGTTCGGGTTTAGATCAGGGAGGCCCTTCCTCCAATCACGCCTCTCCAGGTGTCTCCATCGTTTCCCACGTGTGCGTTGAAGTCTCCCAGCAAAACTACGGAGTCCCATACTGGAGCCCCCTGCAGGGCTCCATTCAGGGTCTCCAAGAAGGCCGAATACTCCGAACTGCGGTTTGGGGCATAGGCACAAACAACAGTCAGAGTTTTCCTACCCATAACCCGAAGGCGTAGGGAGGCGACCCTCTCGTCCACCGGGGTAGACTCCAACGTAGCGGCACTCAGCCGGGGGCTAGTGAGTATCCCAACCCCGGCCCGACGCCTCACACCTTGGGCAACTCAAGAGAAGAATAGAGTCCAACCCCTATCCAGGAGTACAGTTCCAGAGCCAAGACTGTGCGTAGAGGTAAGCCCCACCAGATCCAACTGGTAGCGCTCCACCTCCCGCACTACTTCCGGCTCCTTCCCCCACAGAAAGGTGACGTTCCACGTCCACAAAGCCTGCCTCTGCTGCCCAGGTCTGGTCCGTCCCTGACCATCACTGCTACCCATGCGACAGCGCACCCCACCCCAGTAGTTCTTGCCGTGAGTGGTGGGCCCGCAGGATGGTTGTATGGGAGGCACCATGTAGCTCTCTTGGGCTCTACCCAGCCGGGCTCTGTAGCAAACCCGGCCACCAGGCGCTCGCTGTCGGGCCCTCCCTCTGGGCCTGGCTCCAGACGGGTCCCGGGCTGTTTTGGTTTTATAACCTCACCAAGCGGGTAATAGTATTGTTGTGTATGCTGTTTCAGAAAGTAACTTCACATCAAACAAAAAAGCATTGTTTCACTCTTAATTGTTATGCTATTCTGATTGAAAAGTTTGTGTGGTCAAAAGTGGTCTCCTTTATACCTGTAACAATGTAACAATGTGACAATGAGGCATAAAGTGAAATAAAGGCAGTTTCTTTTAATAGCCTCAATCTTTTTTTTAAATGTATTCTCTTGTTTCTTCTTTCCTCTACCAGGATTGGAACCGTACATGGTACACTTCTAACCCAGACCTCACCCAGTGCTTCCAGAACACCGTACTGGTGTGGCTGCCATGCCTCTACCTCTGGTTGTGTGCTCCCATCTACCTTATCTACCTCCGCAGCCATGACCAAGGCTATATATGTATGAGTCACATCAACAAATCTAAACTGTGAGTGATGTGACCCTTGAATATTTTGTGACCTGATTTCTCTACTTGTGTAAGTGTCACATATTATTTTTTTATTATCCTAGTAGTGTATGTGTGTTTGTGTATATATGTGTGTGTATGTATGTATGTAGCAAGCATGCATAGATATTATATATATATATATATATAATATATAAATATATATATATATTATCTATATATATATATATATATATATATATAGATATCTATATATATATAGCTATCT